>NC_057795.1:589747918-589940319 GCF_018294505.1 Triticum aestivum
ATCCCAAAATGCTGAGTGCATCTCTCATTTGTCCACAGGAACAGAGAAACTGATCTCCAGACTCCAATCTCTATGAGCATATCAAGGGCCATTGGGGTCATTAGTGGCCTCAATGAATGTGTCAATTTGTTTCAGTGGGCTGGATCTTCTATTTCATATCTGCGCTCCCGGTGGTCTGCAACACAGGAGGAAAGTATTCATCATGAAGTATTGCACTTGCAGAGTGGCTTACAACGTCTTAGAGATACCCTGCCTGCAATGTACGGCCTTATTGACCAAGCAGAGTGGAGGATCCACGAAGGTCTTGTCTCTGAACTCCTTCCCAGCCTCAAAGATGCAGTGAATGATGCTGATGACCTTCTTGATGAGTTCAGATGGCATGAGCTAAAGATGGAGGTGGAGGGCAATGCAGATCATTGTGCTTTTCTTGACTTCTACAACACCACCGTACAAGGAAGCTTCAACAAAGTGAATGTTATCCAAGAGAGGATGAATAGTATTTCTGGCCAGCTAGGGAAAATGAAACTGTATGGAGTGACACCAGGGTTCGACAAATCAGTCAGGCCAGACACTACCCCTTTCCCGAATGAAAAAAACATATTTGGTCGTGACGAGGAACTGAAGGAGGTGATGGGATTTCTCGGTGTACCTCAAACTCAAAGTAAAGGAATGACCTGTTCAAAACGCAAGAGAGCAAGTAGCGCAGTCAATGCATCAACAAGCACATCAGCACGGAACCAAGTTAATGAATCAAGAATACCAGCTATTCCTGTTTTGCCAATAGTTGGAATGGGGGGCGTTGGAAAGACCACTTTGGCTCAACATATATGCAATCATCAACAGGTGAAAGATTACTTTGAGTTAATAATCTGGATTTGTGCAGATGACTTTGATGTGAAGAGATTAATTAAAGATGCCATACAATCCGCTTCCGGAAAAAAGACAAAACTTGATCATTTAGCTTCTCTTCAACATGCTCTTTCTGACAGTGTGAGCAATAAACGGTTCTTGATTGTTGTTGATGACGTGTGGGATGATGCCTTGAAGGAAAATGAGCAGCGTTGGAAAGACTTTTATGATTCTTTGACAAACGTGGTACAGGGAAGTATGATGTTGGTCACAACAAGATTTCCAGATGTTGCTGATAGAGTGCACACAATGGAGCCCATTCCATTAGCTGGTTTGAAGGAGGATGTGTTTTGGGATTTCTTCAAACTTTGTGCATTTGGGTCTGAGAGTTCCGAGAATGATCCCGAGTTAGAGAGGATTGGAAAAAGCATAGTTCCAAAGTTGAAGGGTTCTCCTTTGGCCGCCAAAACTCTTGGACGCCTATTAGGAAAGAACCTTCATACAACACATTGGAATAATATACTAGAGAATGAACTCTGGAATTTGGAACAAGAGAGGACTGATATTTTGCCAGCCCTTCGATTGAGCTACATATATTTGCCATTTCACTTGAAGAGATGCTTCTCATTCTGTGCTGTATACGCCAAAGATCACAGATTTGAAAAGGGCCGTCTAGCTGAAATTTGGGTAGCAGAAGGCTTTGTGGAACCTCAAGGTAATACTCCACTTGAAGATATTGGCCATCAGTACTTTGACGACCTTGTAAATAGGTCCTTCTTTCAACAAGTTCGTGGTACATACGTAATCCATGACTTGCTGCATGACATGGCAAAACTAGTGTCAGGTCATGACTGCTTCACCATAAGAAATATGAGGGACATCCAAATGGTTCCCGAGAATGTTCGTCATCTGTACATACTCCCAAGCAGAGAATTGAGCTCTTCCAACTTGTTGAGCCTAAGCAAGCGCACAAAAAAGCTGCGTACGCTAATTTGTGACAAGTCTTTTGGGAATGAAGCTGCAGCTATAATGGACCGTTGGTGTAGTGAGCTTCAGTGTTTACGTGTGATTTTTTGGGCCTCTTCAAATGAGTTGCCAGACAGTATTGCCAACTTGAAGCATCTTCGGTATCTTGACATCTCCAAGGATTGTCCTTTCAAGAGTTCTTCAGCATTCTGTTCCCTCTATAATCTGCAGAGGTTATATGTGGAGGAGTGCAACTTAGAAAGTTTGGCCGGTGACTTCAGTAAGTTGATAAGTTTACGGGGATTTAAATCACGGGGATTTCAATATTATGCAGGGCGTGAACAGAGCATTGATGCAACCAATCAGTGCGAAATGAAGTTATATAAGAATTTTAACCAATTCGATGGACATATGGACATATCGAATCTTGGTTCTATGAGCAAGGATCATGCAGCAGAATTCAAACTAAAGGATAAGAAATATCTTCGCAGACTGGCACTGAACTGGTCTTGGGATTGTTCTCCTGAGAACCGTGAGAGAGAAGTGCTTCAAGTCCTACAACCTACCACCAGTCTCAAATCTCTTTTCCTCTTTAATTATCCAGATGTGTCGCTCCCAAACTGGTTTCAGCCACGTATAAACTTAAATGAGATTCCTGATGTGCTAGTTGACAACAATAATGACGAGATTAGTACTTTGTCGTCCCTGGAAGAGCTATCCATTTCTTGGTGTCAAAATCTACGAAGTGTCGAACAACTTCTGCGTCCAGCTTATGTGCCTGCCATCAAGAAATTAAGGATTTTTGCTTGCAACCAGTTAGTATCATTACCAACTGAAACGTTTGGGGATTTTAATTCCCTTGAGAAGTTAGACCTGGATTGTCCAAATATCTGCTCAAGAAGTTTGGTGGCGCACTCCCTCTTGAAGTTGAAACTGGGAAGTTCTCGGAATCTCACAGACAATATCCAGTGCTGCTCCCTCACCGAGTTTTATTTATCATGTGACTATGTCATGGGCATCCAACCCCAAACGTGGAATCTTCCAGCTCTACAAAAGTTGCATGTTAAAAATTGCAGATCTCTTACAATTGTTGGACAAGGACGACCACCCATTAGGGCATTCGAATCCCTTACATTGCTAATCATTGACAATTGTGAGAACCTGAAAACCATTGATGGTCTCCTAACGGAACAATGTTTGCCTGCCATTCGAAAGATTGATGTCAGGAATTGTGGCAAGTTACTGTTGATTTTTGGTGAAACGCCTGGGAGTCTTCCTTCCCTGGGAGATCTGTTGCTTTATGATTGCCCTACTCTCAGATGGCCAAGGGAATTAGTGTTACCATCATCCTTAAAAAGGCTCCACTTAGTTCGATGTGGGGATATCTCTTCCTGGTATTCAAACTGCCTACAAAACTTCAAATCTCTGGTTGAACTGGTTTTGGTTGGATGTCCAAGTATAACATCCATTCCACTCGGAGTCTGCAGAAATAATCTCACATCACTTGATGAGTTGTATATCTCGGGCTGTCCAGACCTTGTGTCAATTGGTGGAGCAAAGGCAGTTGCAAAATTAAAGTATGTGCGCATTAATGATTGTCCAAAGATGGAGGGTCTTAAGCAGCCTCTGATTCGAGGCCGCTCAAACACAGATATGTTGTCCCTTAGACTTCAATCTTCTCATAAATTTCCGACCTGTTTGTGAGGAGAGGCCGCTTCCACTAATCTTATATTCCACCTGGTATGTGTGTTTACATCTCACAGAAGTTCACACTAGTTCCTTTCCAGATTTTGTTCATTTGTTCTTGCATTGTTCTGATGTACTCCCTCCGTTCGGAATTACTCGTCCAAGAAATGAATGTATCTAAGTATCCACAACTAGATACATTCATTTCTTGGACGAGTAATTCCGAACGGAGGGAGTACAACAATATTACACGTCTGTAGCTGCGTATGTTGGGCGACCTACTGATAACACCTTATTCAATGCACTTTTCTGATCCATGGTCAAAATGCTTTCTTTTCTGTGTTGCCTGA
Source organism: Triticum aestivum (assembly GCF_018294505.1). Classification (NCBI taxonomy): domain Eukaryota; kingdom Viridiplantae; phylum Streptophyta; class Magnoliopsida; order Poales; family Poaceae; genus Triticum; species Triticum aestivum. The sequence continues at coordinate 589,751,770 of NC_057795.1, forward strand.
ATTCACTATGCACAGTAGCAATCACGTGAAGGAAAGTTGACCGATGGTTTTGTTTTCAATGATTTTGTTTTTTTATATTAGCTGTGAGCACATATAGGAGTATATACTAGAGTTAATTACCGCAGTACTAATTGTCTTCCTGTGTCGCTACAATTTATCACTGCATATATCTAGGATCCAAGGGCACCGGGAATTCGCAATGGATGCAAGTTGGGCGTGTGCATGCTTAGTTAGCCAATACGTCTGTCAGGTTATTTGTTTCTGGTCCAGTACAAGTAGAATATTGTAGCTAACTGAAGCGCCTCGTGAATCATGCTTGAACCTTCTAGCTAAGTAGGAGTGGTACATGCTTCAGTGATGTATGGTCTTTGAAACTCTGTATATGACGTGAGGACAGATTCTTAAGTATCATTGCAGCCTCCAGTCTCATTTTCCTATTCAGAAATGTGTGGATTTTCGCTCTATGCACTTTGCTGATCAATGCCTTCTTCTCTTGATGTAGCTTATCATCGAGTGAGAGTTAGACTCGCATCAAGGCCAGTGAGGAGAAAAAAGAGCATTTGTCTCGGTTCCGGCAATCCAAACTTATGATGATAATAACTACCGGTTCCGGCAGAAGGCGTCTCTAGAGCCATTCATAACGTCTCGATGTCTTCGAAGCGAGTTTACTTGTTCTTGGCAACGTGTGGTACAGACGCCATCTAGTAATTTGTATCGCATTTCTTTGCGTATTCCTGATATTTTTTCTTCTGTATTTGGAATAAGTGAGGGTAAAACATGTACTGCACATCTGCGCGTAAGTTTCTTTTAATCCGTGATAAATTGCGTGTGACTGTAGCATCGCTCGCGTACGCGAGGGGGCGGCTAGCGGCTGCAAGCCTGCACCTGAAGCAACACACCCCGGCGCAGCGCAGCGCAGCCGACAAGACACACGCACGCGGGGCCACGCTGCGGCCGGCCGGCACGGGAGACGTCATCCATGGCGCGCCCGCCGGTGGATGCGCCCCGCCCCGGCCCGTAGTTGTTGCCTTGTTGATGGTGCCGCTATCTCTCGTCTTGGCTCCGGTTCCACAGTCAAGCGCGTGAGGTCACAGCTCCCCGGTCCGGGCCCCATGCCATGCCAATCAGAAACCCACCCCACACCCCAGTCCACACTCGTCGACGTCCACGTAGCAACAACTCACTCAACGGGGACGCCATAGGAAGAAGAATAAGTGAACAACGAATATCACGGCAGCCACATCATACCCCACCTAACCCAACTCGCGTTCCTTCCAACTCCGATAAGCCGCCGTTCAGAAAAACGTGCCAGTACTATCCCGTAAGTTCGCAGCATTTTCCTCCACAAAAGAACAAAGCCCACCTACAACCAATTAATTGATTCGAGTAGGAGGAGTGGGTGAACATTTCATCATTGTTCAGGTAGACGGCCTCGCACACACGCACATTATATCGCAGTTCCCCTCCTTCCCTTTCATCCATCTCCAATCTTTGCTGCCAGAGTCTGCTCCACCATCTGCTCCAAGAACGCCAATCACTTGCCTGGTACTGAAATGCACGAGTTTGAACAATTTGGCTTCACTTTCCTTTAACAAATTCGCGCATAAATTCGATTGACCTGTTCTTATTTTCAGGATCTATACTGGTGACTAACTGACCGGTGAGTAGATCGGGCTGTGCAAGCTATCTTTCAGTTCGGTTACCTTGCTGAAGCACCGATTGATCAGCGAATGATGATGGCCGACAGCGGAAAGGGATAGCAGCTTTCCATATCACTGGCACCCAAGATCGATAGGAGTAAGCTTGTACATCCATTCCCTCTTCTACTGTATTTATCTTCTTCTTTTTTTGCATATTCTTTTCAATGGAAGGCCGAAAGCTGCCAGGCTTCATAAACAAGGCAGGAGAATATAAAAGATCCAAACTGAATACATGTATAAATGATTAACAAAATGTTAAGAAATGGAGATGATACGAACTCCGAAAACTGGAACACCAGTTTCAGTCTTACCTTTCTTCATCAGATCATATATCATTAGGCAGCTGTAAGCTGTATTATGTTGTGTTTTTCCTATGGTCATCCTCTTGTAGCTACAGTACAAAGTAAAATCTAAATTTACTTAATTGCAAGGACACGCTTAAACTTTATTTCCATGTTTTCCTACTTCCTGATGAAACTATCAATGAAAAGAATTTCAAGATGTATTTCATATACTTGTTTTGTATTTTTAGTATTGCTCTGAACAAGTATGCTTCCAGAATGCTTAATGCATCCCCTTTTTGTTCATAGGACCAAAGAAATTGACATCCAGACTCCAATCTCTATGAGCATATCCCGGGCCATTGGGGTCATTAGTGGCCTCAATGAATGTGTCAATTTGTTTCAGTGGGCTGGATCTTCTATTTCATATCTGCGCTCCCGGTGGTCCGCAACACAGGAGGAAAGTATTCATCATGAAGTATTGCACTTGCAGAGTGGCTTATGTTAGACTGTATATGGATACGTAGACTTGTGTATACGTGTTGTACTTGTACTTGTACCCTCTGGTACTTATATATAATGAGATAGCCGCACCCCCCAAGGGTGTCGAGCAGTTGCCCCAATATTATAGTTTTACATGGTATCAGACTAGGGTTCCCGTCTTCCGCTGCACCCCTTGCTGCCGCCGCCGCCTCCGCCGATCGCTGCCGCCGCCTAGCCCGATGGCCTCCGCGCACTCCGCCGCCGCCTCGGCTTCCTCTCCTGCTGGCGCGCCTGTCGCTCCCTCGTCGCCCTTTCTCGCATCCCCCCCGCTCGCCACGGCTTGGCGGCAGCCGTCGCTGCCCGCCGAAAGCCATCTGCAGGGCGGGCAGGGCGGGCAGGAGCAGGGCGGGCCGAGCCTGCCCCAGCCGCCGATCGCCACTGGTGGCGCCTCGCCCTCGACCTTCGCCTTCGCGCCGCCACCCTCTCGCGGCGCTGCACCGTCCGCCTACGGGGCGGCTCCCCAACCCTACGGAGCCCCTCCGCCCTACTATGGCGCTACCCCGACCTACGCTCCATGGTACGGCGCCCCTGCACCAACCTACGGCGCCGCGCCACCGATGCCTTCTACCTGGCCGATGCCTCCGCCGTCACAGATAGCGCCGTCACTCTATGGCGCTGCCTACGGCGCCGCGCCCGCCGTGTCTTCGGTGGCCACGCCTGGTCCGGTGGATGCCCCTTCCGGTCCTGGCTACGAGGCGTCCTTGGCCCTCGATCCCCATGATGGGCAGAACATGGGTCCCCATGCGGGTTATGCTCCGGCGCCATCGCCGTTCTACTTCTCGCATCTTCTTCCGGTGAAGCTTACACCGGACAACTACCTATCTTGGCGGGCGCAGGTGCTACCTCTCCTACGGAGTCGCTACTTGGAGGGCTATGTTGATGGCTCTATCCCGTGTCCGCCGCCGTATCACCCGGCTCATCATGTGTGGGTGGCCCAAGACCAGGCGATACTTTCGGCCATCCAGTCCTCGCTGACTCCGAGCGTGTCGTCGCTTGTCATCTTCGCCGCGACATCCCGGGAGGCTTGGTCTGCACTTCACAGCAGTTTTGCCTCTCAGTCTCAGGCGCGTGCTCACTCTATCCGCACTGAGTTGGGGGAGACCAAGCTTGGAGGCCTCACCATCACGGAGTACTTCAACAAGATGTCAGGACTTGCAGACACGCTGGCCTCCATTGGCCAGCCCCTTGGAGATGAGGACTTCACCACTCATGTGCTCAATGGCCTCGATGATGACTATGACAATCTCATTGAGAACGTCCATGGGCGCGAGGCGCCTCTCCCGCCACGGGAACTGTATGCGCGGCTCCTTGGTTGCGAACAGCGCATCAAAGCGCGTCGATCTACTCCGAGTTTTGCCTCTGCTAACGCCGCAACCCGTGGCAAATCGCAGAAGCCGTCGCTCCCTGCCAAGCCGGCGGGCACATCTCAGCCCTCACGGGGCGCCGCGCCGTCCATCACAGGGGGATCGCGGCCGGTGGCTTGCTGCCCCAGTTGTGGTGCTCAGCAGGCGTGCCAGCTGTGTGGGATTGAGCGCCACGTAGCTTCTCGCTGTCATCGCCACTACAAGCAAGATTTCCTTGGCCTCGGCAACAATGGCAAGGGGAATGAAAAACAGGCGGCCGCTGCGGTGGTGGGTCATGAGCACGGGCGTACTCCATCCTACTCGATTGATACCTCGTGGTACATGGACACGGGAGCTACCAACCACCTCACCAACGACATGAGCAAGCTCTCGGTCCAGGAGCCATATCGCGGTCATGATCAGGTGCACACCGCTAACGGAGCAGGTATGCGCATCTCCCATGTTGGTCAGGCATCCCTTCTTGCACACAATTCACGAAAACTGCATTTGTCTAACATCCTTCGTATTCCCACTGCTTCGCGTAGTTTGTTGTCTGTTCCACAACTTACTCGTGACAATAATGTCCTTGCTGAATTTCACCCTTTTCATTTCTTTATCAAGGATCGGGACACGAGGGCCGTTCTGCTTAGCGGTAGTCTTCGCCGTGGCTTGTATGCACTTGACGCGCCAACCGCACCTCCCATGCAGTTTTCTCCTCAGGCGTTCAGTGGTGTTCGTGTCTCGACTACACATTGGCACGCGCGACTTGGTCATCCTGCCGCTCCCATAGTCCGTCATGTGTTGCATCGTCATGAGCTACCAGTTGTGTCAAATAAAACTGCTGAAACTATTTGTGATGCCTGTCAGCAGGGCAAGAGTCACCAACTCCCGTTTTCAGAGTCTAGTCGTGTTGTGAAACATCCTCTTGAGCTTATTTTTTCCGATGTATGGGGTCATGCCCAAACATCTGTTAGTGGCCATAATTATTATGTCAGTTTCATTGATGCTTACACTCGGTTTACCTGGCTCTATCTTATTAAGAAAAAATCTAATGTGTTTGATGTGTTTATCCAGTTTCAAGCACATGTTGAGCGTCTCCTTCGCCAGAAAATTATTCATGTCCAAAGCGACTGGGGGGGTGAATACCACAACCTCAACTCATTCTTTAACAAGCTTGGGATTACACACCGTGTGTCTTGCCCCCATACGCATCAGCAGAATGGGACTGCCGAACGTAAGCATCGTCACCTTGTAGAAACTGGCATCACTTTGTTAGCTCATGCCTCCGTACCTTTTAGGTTCTGGAGTGATGCTTTCTCCACTGCCTGTTTTTTGATCAATAGGCTTCCTTCACGACTACTGAATATGAAAACCCCACTTGAACTCTTGCTCAATGAAATCCCAGACTACACCTTTCTCAAAGTCTTCGGGTGTGCCTGTTGGCCTTATTTGCTTCCATATAATAAACATAAGCTAGAGTTTCGGTCGAAAAAGTGCGTTTTTCTTGGGTATAGTTCCCTTCACAAAGGGTACAAATGCCTACATGTTCCCACCAATCGCGTTTACATTTCTCGTGACGTTGTTTTTGATGAGAATGTGTTTCCCCTTCGTGCACTTCCGAATACCTCTATCACTCTTATGCCAGACGCTTCTTCTACCACACCTCTGCCTGATCAATTTGTGGATGTTGCATATGCTCCTGTGTTGCTCCCTAACCATGCTGCAGGTGTTGGCCGTGGCGCTCGTCTCGAGCTCCTTGAAGAACAAGCACCGGCGCGTCCGGAGGACGATCGCGTGCATGGGGCATGCATATCGGGCGGCACACCGCAACCCGCAAGAGCTGCGCCGCGGCTGCCTCGCGGGCATCGCCCGACCCCGCTCCGCGAGCGGCGTCCTCGCCCGCCTCGTGGGAGTTCCCCGAGGTGGCCTCACAGGAGGTTGCTCCTGGGCCAGCCACGCCAGGCTCGCCTGGGCCGGCTTCGGCTCCCGATGGGCTGGCCACCCCAGGCTCGCCTGCTTCTTCGGCGCTCAGCGGCTCCGGCGTGGGCCTGGGCGACGTGGCCATGTCGGGCGCCACACCGCCCGCCTCCCCAACGCCCAGTGGCTCCGACGCGAGCCCTGGCGACTCGGGGTCACCTTCTTCGTCGCCTGCATCATGCCCTGCGTCGTCACCACAACCTGTTGCTCCTCGACATCGCACGCGCAGTCAGACCGGTGTCTTTCAGCCTAAGATCCGGACCGATGGGACTGTTGTGTGGCTCGCCGCGTGCATGGCTCATGCTGCTGCGGATCCCACTACTGAGCCTCACCACTTTCAGGCTGCACTAGGCATTCCCCACTGGCGTGCCGCGATGGAACAGGAGTTTCAAGCATTGCTGAAGAATGACACCTGGCAGCTTGTTCCTCCAGTGTCTGGGGTCAATATCATTGACTCTAAGTGGGTGTTTAAAGTTAAAAGGCATGCTGATGGCTCCATTGAGCGTTACAAGGCAAGGTTAGTGGCTAAGGGCTTCAAACAGAGGTATGGTCTTGACTATGAAGACACGTTCAGTCCAGTTATCAAGCCTACTACCATTCGTCTGCTACTATCCCTTGCTGTTACTCGAGGATGGTTTCTCCATCAACTTGATGTGCAGAACGCTTTTTTGCATGGAGTTCTGGAGGAGGAGGTTTATATGCGTCAGCCACCAGGGTTTGTGGATCCTGCACGTCCTAATCATCTCTGTCGTCTTTTTAAGGCGCTCTATGGTCTTAAGCAGGCTCCCCGTGCCTGGCATGCACGTCTTGGTTCGGTTTTGCGTGCACTTGGGTTCATTCCTTCTACTGCTGACACATCATTGTTCCTTCTTCAATGCCCTGAGGTTACGATGTATTTACTGGTCTATGTTGATGATATTATTCTCATCAGTTCCTCAGATGCTGCGGCAGACCGCCTTGTGGCTGCATTGAGTGGTGATTTTGCTGTTAAGGATCTCGGTGCTCTGCACTTCTTCCTTAGTCTGGAGGTGTCACGGTCTTCTGCTGGAGTCACTCTTACTCAGAAGAAGTACGCTCTGGATTTGTTGCGGGTATGCTGCAGTGTAAACCTGTCGCTACTCCTATGTCTGCCACTGATCGGTTGTCTGCTTTTGATGGTGACCCTCTCTCCTCTGATGATGCCACTGAGTACCGCAATCTTGTTGGAGGCCTGCAGTATCTTACTATCACCAGACCAGATGTCTCTTATGCAGTCAATCGTGTCTGTCAGTTTCTTCATGCGCCCACGACATCCCATTGGTCCGCTGTGAAGCGCATTCTGCGATATATATGCCTCACTGCATCTCATGGTTTGCTTCTCCAGCGTGCGCCGTCTTATGAGATCTCGGCCTTCTCTGATGCTGACTGGGCTAGTAGTCCTGATGACCGGCGATCCACGGGGGGCTATGCAGTGTTTCTTGGTCCCAACTTGATTGCCTGGAATGCTCGCAAGCAGGCTACGGTGTCTCGCAGCAGCACAGAAGCCGAGTACAAAGCAGTTGCTGATGCGACAGCTGAGATCATTTGGGTTCAGTCCTTGCTGAGGGAGTTGCGAGTTCCTTCAGTTCACTCTCCAGTGCTTTGGTGTGATAACATTGATGCTACATATCATCTAACCCAGTGTTTCATGCTCGAACAAAACATATTGAGGTTGACTATCACTTTGTTCGAGAGCGTGTTGCACAGAAGCTGCTTAGCATCAAGTTCATATCATCAAAGGATCAACTTGCTGACATCTTCACGAAGCCTCTTCCACAACCACAGTTTGTAGGCTGCAGGCGCAATCTTAACTTAGTTTGTACTTCAGGCCACAGTTAAGATTGAGGGAGGGTGTTAGACTGTATATGGATGCGTAGACTTGTGTATACGTGTTGTACTTGTACTTGTACCCTTTGGTACTTATATATAATGAGATAGCCGCACCCCCAAAGGGTGTCGAGCAGTTGCCCCAATATTATAGTTTTACAGCTTACAACGTCTTAGGGATATTCTTCCTGCAATGTACGGCCTTATTGACCAAGCAGAGTGGAGGATCCACGAAGGTCGTGTCTCTGAGCTCCTTCCCAACCTCAAAGATGCAGTGAATGATGCTGATGACCTTCTTGATGAGTTCAGATGGCATGAGCTAAAGATGAAGGTGGAGGGCAATGCAAATCATTCTGCTTTTGATGACTTCTACAACACTACCGTACAAGGAAGCTTCAACAAAGTGAATGATATCCAAGCAAGGTTGAATAGTATTTCTGGTCAGCTAGAGAAAATGGGGTTATATGGAGTGACACCAGGGTTCGACAAATCAGTCAGGCCAGACACTACCCCTTTCCCGAATGAAAAAAATATATTTGGTCGTGACAAGGAACTGGAGGAGGTGATGGGATTTCTTGGTGTACCTCAAAATAAAGGATGGGCGTGGTTAAAACGGAAGAGAGAAAGTAGTGCAGTCAATGCATCAACAAGCACATCAGCATGGAACCAAATTAGTAATGAATCAAGAATACCAGCTATTCCTGTTTTGCCAATAGTTGGAATGGGGGGCGTTGGAAAGACCACTTTGGCTCAATATATATGCAATCATCAACAGGTGAAAGATTACTTTGAGTTAATAATCTGGATTTGTGCAGATGACTTTGATGTAAAGAGATTAATTAAAGATGCCATACAATCCGCTTCCGGAAAATGGACAATTCTTGATCATTTAGCTTCTCTTCAACATGCTCTTTCTCACAGTGTGAGCAATAAAAGGTTCTTGATTGTTGTTGATGATGTGTGGGATGATGCCTTGAAGGAAAATGAGCAGCGTTGGAAAGATTTCTATGATTCTTTAACAAATGTGGTACAGGGAAGTATGATGTTGGTCACAACAAGATTTCCAGATGTTGCTGATAGAGTGCGCACAATGGAGCCTTTCCCATTAGATGGTTTGAAGGAGGATGTGTTTTGGGATTTCTTTAAACTTTGTGCGTTTGGGTCTGTGAATTCCCGGAATGATCCTGAGTTAGAGAGGATTGGAAAAGGCATAGTTCCAAAGTTGAAGGGTTCTCCTTTGGCCGCCAAAACTCTTGGACGTCTATTAGGAATGAACCTTCATACAACACACTGGAATAATATACTAGAGAGTGAACTCTGGAAGTTGAAACAAGAGAAGACTGATATTTTGCTAGCCCTTCGGTTGAGCTACATATATTTGCCATTCCACTTGAAGAGATGATTCTCGTTCTGTGCTCTATACGCCAAAGATCACAAATTTGAAAAGGGCCATTTAGCTGAAATTTGGGTAGCAGAAGGCTTTGTGGAGCCTCAAGGCGACATTCCACTTGATGATATTGGCCATCAGTACTTTCAGGACCTTGTAAATAGGTCCTTCTTTCAAGAAGTTTGTGGTACATACATAATCCATGACTTGCTGCATGACATGACAAAACTAGTGTCAGGTCATGACTGCTTCACCATAAGAAATATGAGGGACTTCCAAATGGTTCCCCAGAATGTTCGTCATCTGTACATACTCCCAAGCAGAGACTTGAGCCTTCCCAACTTGTTAAGCCTAAGCAAGCACACAAAGCTGCATACACTAATTTGTGACATGTCTTTTCGGAATCAAGCTGCAGTTATAATGGACCGTTGGTGTTGTGAGCTTCAGCGTTTGCGTGTGCTTTTTTGGGCCTCTCCAAATGAGTTGCCAGACAGTATTGCCAACTTGAAGCATCTTCGGCATCTTGAAATCTCCAAGGCTTGTGCTTTCAATAGCTTTTCTTCAGCATTTTGTTCCCTCTATAATATGCAGAGATTATACGCGAAGGAGTGCAAGTTAGAAAGTTTGCCCTGTGATTTTAGTAAGTTGATAAGTTTACAGAGATTTAAATCACGAGGATTTGAATATTATGCAGGGTGTACTCTGAATATTGATGCAACCAATCGGTTCGAAATGATGTTGATAAAGAATTTGAACCAATTTGATGGACATATGAACATAAGGAATCTTGGTTCTGTGAGCAATTGTTATGCGGCAGAATTTAAACTGAAGGATAAGAAGTATCTTCGCCGACTGGGACTGACATGGTCTTTGCCGTTCTCTCCTGAGGACGTTGAGAAAGAAGTGCTTCAAGCCCTACAGCCTCCCACCAGTCTGGAATCTCTGTTCCTCAACGGTTATCCAGATGTGTCTCTCCCAAATTGGTTTCAGCAGCATAGAAACGTAAATGAGATGCCTGACAACAATAATGACGAGATTGGTACTTTGCCGTCCTTGGAAGAGCTAATCATTCTTCAGTGTCAAAATCTACGAAGCGTTGAGCAACTTCTGCGTCCAGCTTATGTGCCTACCATCAAGAAATTAAGGATTGTTGATTGCAAGCAGTTAGTATCATTATCAACTGAAACTTTTGGGGATTTTCATTCCCTTGAGAGCTTAGAAGTGCATGGTTGTCCAAATATCTGCTCGAGAAGTTTGGTGGCGCACTCCCTCAAGACACTCAAACTGGGAAGTTCTGGGTATCTCACAAACAATATCCAGTGCTGCTCCCTCATCGAGTTCTATTTATCAAGTGACTATGTCACGACCATCCAACCCCAAATGTGGAATCTTCCAGCTCTACAAAAGTTGCATGTTGCAAACTGCAGATATCTTTTATCTGTTGGACAAGGACAACCACCAATCAGGGCATTCGAATCCCTTACATTGCTAATCATTGATAATTGTGAGAACCTGACAACACTGGACGGTCTCCTAACGGAACAATGTTTGCCTGCCATTCAAACGATTGATGTTAGGAATTGTGGCAAGTTACAGTTCCTTTTTGGTGAAAGGCCTGGGAGTTTTCCTTACCTGAAAGATCTGTTGGTTCGTGATTGCCCTAGTCTCAAATGGCCAAGGGAACTAGTGTTACCATCATCCCTAAAAAAGCTTCACTTAGTTCGATGTGGGGATATTTCCTCCTGGTTTTTAAGCTGCCTACAAAACCTCAAATCTCTGGTTGATCTGGCTTTGATTGGATGTCCAAGTATAACATCCATTCCACCCGGCGCTTGCAGAAGTAATCTCGCATCACTTCGTGATTTGCATATCTCGGGTTGTCCGGACCTCGTGTCAATTGGTGGAGCAAAGGCTGTTGCAAAAATAAAGTATGTGGGCATTTACGATTGCCCAAAGATGGAGGATCTTAAGCAGCCTGTGAGCAGAGGCACAGATATGTTGTCACTTACACTTCGACCTTCACCCTCCTGTTCATTTCCGACTCAGTTGTAAGAGAGTGGGGTCTCTCTTTCCACATGGTACGTGTGTTTACATCTCACAGAAGTTCACACTAGTTCCTTTCCAGATTTTCTTCATTTGTTCTTGCATTGTTCTGATGTACTCCCTCCGTTCGGAATTACTTGTCTCGGAAATGGATGTATCTAGAACTAAAATACATCTAGATACATCCATTTTCGCGACAAGTAATTCCGAACGGAGGGAGTACAACAATATAACACGTCTGTAGCTGCGTATGCTGGGCGACCTACTGATAACACCTCATTCAGTGCACTTTTCTCATCCATGGTCACTTTGCACAGTACTAGCAAACACGTGAAGGAAAGTTGAGCGACAATTGCTTCCAATGTTTTATTTCAACATTAGCTGTGAGTACATGTATACTGAAGTTAATCAAGTTGCCTTCCTGTGTTGCTACGATTTATCACTGCATATATTTAGGATCCAAGGGCGTTGCAAATTGGGCGTGAGCGTGCTTAGTTAGCTAATACAGTCTGTCTGGTTATTTGTTTCTGACCTTGTACAAGTACTCCCTCCGTTCGGAATTACTTGTCTCGGAAATGAATGTATCTAGAACTAAAATACATCTAGATACATCCATTTCTACGACAAGTAATTCCGAACGGAGGGAGTAGAATGTTCTAGCTAAATGAGTGCCTCGTGCATCATGCTCGAACCTTCTACCTAACCACTACATGCTTCTGTTGGCCGAAACACCTGCACTTTGAAACTCTGTATATGATGCGAGGACAAATTCTTAATTCTCATTGCAGCCTGTAGCCCCATTTTCCTATTCAGCAATTTACTGATTTTCCTCGATGCACTTTACTGATCAATGCCTTCTTCTCCAGATGCAGCTTATTACCGAGTGAGAGTTGACTCGCATCAAGGCCAGTGAGGAGGAAAAATGCGTCTCTCCAGTCCAAACTTATATATGCTGATAACTACCGGTTCCGCAGAACGGCAGAAGACGCTTTCTAGCCGTTGATAACGCCCCGGTATCTTTCAAGGGAGTCCACTTGTTCTTTGCAATGCTTGATACAGACGCAATCCAGTAATTTCCAATGTGTTTCTACGAGTGTCTGAGAACCATGAAAGCCAGTGAACCTGAATCTTCCAAAAAATAAAAGGAGTGTTTCTACGAGTGTCTGAGAACATATTCTGCTGTATTTGCAACAAGTGAGGGTAAAACACGTATTGCGCTACTGTTGCCTTTTATGGTGTGGCTGTGTCATTTGCTTTTGCTTTTGCTCGGTTGATTTGTGAACAGTTTTATACTCCAAACTTGGCTGGTGACAGCTCGTGCCGACTTTGGTTGTTTCAGTGTGTTTTGCAGGGAGCTCGCTCCTTTCTGCCCTTTTTTGCCTTGCTACCATCAACCAGGCGCAGCTTAGAGTTAGTTAATTGGGAGTAAATTGCACAAAACCATCACTTTGAAGGTTGGGTTTACGAAACACACTATAATACATTTTCTTTACAAAAAACACCACGTCTACGGTAATCCTTTGCAAAAAACATTGATAAGCGAATCGGGCTCAGTTAAGTGAGTTTATGATAAATGGGGTCCACCAGTCAGGCTGACGTGGCACAGCATAAGTAACCGCGATGTTGGCTAACGTTATCATTATGTGTGGCCCCGTGAGGTCCACCTGTCATTGAAACAAAAAAGAAAAAAAAACTGATGCTCGTCAACCTCCCGTCGTTGGACCAGCACGTCCAGAGCTGCTGCTGCTCGCCACGTCCACCGCGCGCCGCTCCCGCTGCTGCCGCGCCTCGCTCCTGCCGCGCACGCTGCTCGCCGCTGCCGCCGCGCCCGCCGCGTCTCTGTGACGCCCCCTGATTCAATCATACACTAATCATGCACGCAAATGTGTACGATCAAGATCAGGGACTCACGGGAAGATATCACAACACAACTCTAAAACTAAAATAAGTCATACAAGCATCATAATACAAGCCAGGGGCCTCTAGGGCTCGAATACAAGTACTCGATCATAGACGAGTCAGCGGAAACAACAATATCTGAGTACAGACATAAGTTAAACAAGTTGCCATAAGATGGCTAGCACAAACTGGGATACAGATCGAAAGAGGCGCAGGCCTCCTGCTTGGGATCCTCCTAAACTACTCCTGGTCGTTGTCAGCGGCCTGCACGTATTAGTAGGCACCTCTAGTGTAGTAGGAGTCATCGTCGACGGTGGCGTCTGGCTCCTGGGCTCCAACGTCTGGTTGCGGCATCCAAGAAGAAGAGGCAAAAGGGGAAAAAGGGGAGCAAAACAACCGTGAGTACTCATCCAAAGTACTCGCAAGCAAGGATCTACACTATATATGCATGGGTATATGTGTAAAGAGGCAATATCGGTGGACTGAACTGCAGAATGCCAGAATAAGAGGGGGATAGCTAGTCCTATCGAAGACTACGCTTCTAGCAGCCTCCGTCTTACAACATGTAGAAGAGAGTAGATTGAAGTCCTCCAAGTAGCATCGCATAGCATAATCCTACCCGGCGATCCTTCCCTCGTCGCCCTGTGGGAAAGCGATCACCGGGTTGTCTCTGGAACTTGTCTGGGTGTGTTTTATTAAGTCGGTTCTAGTTGTCATAAGGCCAAAGGTACAACTCCGGGTCGTCCTTTTACCGAGGGACACGGCTATTCGAATAGATAAACTTCCCTGCAGGGGTGCACCACATAACCCAACATGTTTGATCCCATTTGGCCGGACACACTTTCCTGGGTCATGCCCGGCCTCGGAAGATCAACACGTCGCAGCCCCACCTAGGCACAACAGAGAGGTCAGCACGCCGGTCTAAATCCTATGCGCGCAGGGGTCTGGGCCCATCGCCCATTGCACACCTGCACATTGCGTGGGCAGCCAAAGAGCAGACCTAGCAACCTCCATTACAAAGGAAGTTGCGTTACGCGGTCCAACCCGGCGCGTGCCGCTCAGTCGCTGACGTCAAGAAGGCTTCGACTGATACCACGACGTCGAGTGCCCATAACTGTTTCCGCGTAGCTGGTTAGTGCGTATAGGCCAGTGGCCAGACTCAGGTCAAATACCAAGATCTCGTTAAGCATGTTATTATGAAATAACCACGAACGCCGACCAGGGCCTGGCCCACCTCTCTCCTAGGTGGTCTCAACCTGCCCTGTCGCTCTGCCTCAAAGTAACAGTCGGGGGCCGTCGGGAACCCAGGCCCACCTCTACCGGGATGGAGCCACCTGTCCTTTCACCCCCCACATCGGAATCACGTGCGGGTAGTCAACGGCCGACCCGACTTTAGTCACCATCTGTATAGTATATATATATGTATAGTATATACCCGTGATCACCTCCCGAGAGATCACGGCCCCGATAGTATAGCAAGGCAGACTGACAAGAATGTAGGGCCAATGATGATAAACTAGCATCCTATACTAGGCATTTAGGATTGCGGCTAAGGTATCAATTACTGTAGCAACAATGACAGGCTATGCAACAGAATAGGAGTAACCGAACAGTAACATGCTACACTACTCTAATGCACGCAGTAGAGAGAACAATAGGCGATATCTGGTGATCAAGGGGGGGGGGCTTGCCTGGTTGCTCTGGCAAGAAGGAGGGATCGTCAACTCCGTAGTCGAACTAGGGGTTGCCGGCAGTCTCGGGGTCTACCGGAAAGAAGTAACGGAGGAGGAACACAATAAATAATAGAGCAATCAAAGCATCACAAAGCGTAACATGGCAATACGCGGTGCTAGGTGTGCCCTAACGCGTCAGTAGGTGGTACCGGCGAAAGGGGGAAACATCCGGGAAAGTATCCCCGGTGTTTCGCGTTTTCGGACAGATGAACCGAAGGTGAAATGTTGTAGGTTCACTATGCTAGGAACGCGTGGCAGACGAACGGGCTGTGTATCTGGATTCGTCTCGTCGTTCTGAGCAACTTTCATGTACAAAGTTTTTCCATCCGAGCTACGGTCTATTTTATATTAATTTTAAAAGATTTAATCATTTTTAGAATTTATTTAATTATTTTATATCAACATTATCCAGAATAGTGTATGCTGATGTCATCATGACGTCAGCAGCCAATAGGGCATTGACTGGGTCAAACTGACGTGTGGGTCCCAGGTGTCATTGACTGTTAACTAACCTAACCGATTATTTAACTAACCTAAGTGATTAGGTTAATCTAATCAGGATTAATTAAGTTAATTAATTAAGTATTTAATTAATTAATTATTATTTTTTAATTATATATTTTTATTTCTTTCTCTTCTTTTTTTAACGTTCTCTGGGCATGGGGGCATGGGGCCCATCTGTCATAGGCCCCAGGGGCCTTAGCGGAGCGTGGGCGTAACGGGTGCAGGGGCGAGGTTGCCCGTCAGGGCGAACCCGAGCGACGCCCAGCGTGCGCGGATGGGTGCCGACGCGGCGCCAACGAGGTCACAACGGGGTGGGGCCGTGGCGAAGCGGGCAGTCGCCAGAGGAGGACGTCGGGGCCGTGAAGGGTGTGATCGGACCACCGCGGGGCGGGTCGGCAAGCAGCGGCGGAGGTGGCTGCGGCTGAGTGGCAGGGCGCTGGAGCCCGGGGCAACGGGGAGCAGCCACAGGGGTGGGGCGGGGCGCGCCCATGTGCGCCGCGCGGCCAAGGGCCGGTAAGCGCGTTGGCGGAGCCAGGAGAGCGGGGGAAGCAGCCTGCAGGGTCGAGCGGGCAGGGTTAGGCGAGGCCGTGGCCGGAGCGGACGAAGGATGCGGGGAGAGAGGAGAGGTCGGGCCTCACCACGGGTCATGGGGTTCGAGGCAACGGGGGGCGAGGAGAAGGGCGGAGACGACGCGGCGGAGAGGAAGCAGGCCGGCGAGGACGCGCTCCGGCGAGGTCCAGGCGGTGTTCCGGGCGGCGGTGGACGGCTTCGGGCGACGAGTGGCCGTGCCAGGGGCGATGCGATCGAGACGACGCCAAGAGGGATGAGGGAGCGAGGTGGGGACGGGGCGGCATAGGTGAGGGAGACCTGGATTAGGGGGTATCCGGACAACCGGACTATATACTTCGTCCGGACTATTGGAGCGTGAAGATACAAGACTCAAGACTCCGTCCCGTGTCCAGATGGGACTCTCATTTGCGTGGAAGACAAGCTTGGCGATCCGGATATTATATTTCTTTCCTTGTAACCAACTCCATGTAAACCCTAGCCTTGTCCGCTGTCTATATAAACCGGAGATGTTGGTCCTTAGAGGGACGATCACAATCATAATCATCATAGACTAGCTTCTAGGGTTTAGCCTTTATGATCTCGTGGTAGATCTACTCTTGTACTACTCATATCATCAATATCAATCAAGCAGGAAGTAGGGTTTTATCTCCATCGAGAGGGCCCGAACCTGGGTAAACATTGTGTCCCTTGCCTCCTGTTACCATCAGCCTAAGACGCACAGATCGGGGCCCCCTACCCAAGATCCGCCGGTTTTGACACCGACATTGGTGCTTTAATTGAGAGTTCCTCTGTGTCGTTGTTGCAAGGCTTGATGGCTCCTTCAATCGTCAAGAACACGGTCCAGGGTGAGACTTTTCTTCTCGAACAGATCTTCGTGTTCGGCGGCTCCGTGCTGCGGGCCAATTCGCTTGGCCAACTGGAGCAGATCGACAGCTACGCCCCTAACCACCAGGTCAGGTTCGGAAACTTGAACTACACGGCAGATATCCGCGGAGACTTGATCTTCAACGGATTTGGGCTAGTGCCAGGAGCGCAGGACAGTCACGATGAGCACGGCTTAGACCTGTTGTCAGACAATGCTCGGGATGTCGTCCCTGCGGTAGACCCGGACCTAAATCCGGAGCAGACCGCGTTGCCTAAGGACGGATGGATGGACCCCTCCCCGCAGGCCGCACACTCATTGGCGGTAGAGCCGAACACAGGCCTCGCCCCCAAAGAAGCCTGTGACGCCGGACCCCCGGACTCATATCAAGCTGTAGGTTCCAGTCCGCGCTCTCCTGAGCCCGCCAAACCTGGTTGGGCTCCTGTAATGGAGTCCACCGCAGCGGATATCTTCCAACACTCGCCCTTTGGCGACGTGCTGAACTCGTTAAAGTCTCTCTCTTTGTTAGGAGGCTCGTGGCCGAACTATGTCCGGCTCGAGTGGGAAGCAGGCGACGAAGGAATTTGTTGCCCACCCACCACCCACTTCATTGCCACGGTCGATGATCTAGCCGACGTGCTTGACTTCGACTCCGAAGACATCGACGGTATTGACGACGATGCAGGAGAAGAACAGGAACCACCGCTCACGGGGCGGTGGACAGTCACCTCCTCATACGATATATATATATGGTGGACACTCCGAAGGAAACCAATGGCGATGAGGCAACGGAGGATAACCCCTCAGGGAGAAAAACAAAGCACTGGCGTCATCGGCGCCGCTCCAAGCCTCGCCACAACAATACCGGCCCAGGAGACGAAAACAACCCGGATGGTGCCGAAGAGGAATTCAACCCTGATCAGCCTGCCTTCGAGCAGGCCGAGCAGGAAGACGGGCAGGTCAGCCCAGACGAACAGGCGATGGACGGATATCCGGAGGAGGACAACTATATGCCCCCTCCGAAGACGAGATTAGCCTCGGTGACGACGAGTTCGGCATGCCTGAGGACCCCGTCGAGCAGGAACGCTTCAAGCGTCGGCTTATGGCCACTGCGAGGATCCTGAAAAAGAAGCAGCAGCAACTCCAAGCTGATCAAGACCTGCTCACAGATAGATGGACTGAAGTCCTGGCAGCCGAGGAATATGGACTCGAGCGCCACACGGCTGACCGGCCACCTCGTGGCCGGGATAAAACAGCATATCAGCCCGAATACCAGCCCGCACCCCCACGCCAATACACTACGGCCCGGGGCAATAGGCAAGACCTGCAAGATATACTGGAAAACAAAGCAGGACAGCCAAGATCGATCTACGGATCGCGGGGGTGTGCCCCAACACGCGACGATGACCGTCACGCCGGATACACTATCAACAAGTCCGGCCGGGCCGAACACAGCCACCCAGACCAATTCGAATTGCGTAGCCACATAGCCCAGCACAGAGGCACCGCACACCCCCTCTGCTTCACTGACGAAGTGATGGATCATGAATTACCAGAAGGGTTCAAACCTGTAAACATCGAATCATACGATGGCACAATAGACCCCACAGTATGGATCGAAGACTTCCTTCTCCACATTCACATGGCCCGCGGAGACGATCTACATGCCATCAAGTATCCTCCCCTTAAGCTCAAAGGACCCGCCCGACACTGGCTAAATAGCCTGCCCGCAAATTCCATTGGCAGTTGGGAAAACCTGGAAGACGCGTTCCTCGACAACTTCCAGGGAACATATGTGCGGCCACCGAACGCCGATGACTTGAGCCACATTACTCAACAGCCTGGATAGTCAGCCAGGAAATTCTGGACTCGGTTCCTAACTAAAAAGAACCAAATAGTCAACTGTCCGGACGCCGAAGCCCTGGAGGCCTTTAAGCATAATATCCGTGACGAGTAGCTCGCCCGACACCTCGGCCAGGAAAAACCCAACTCCATGGCAGCTCTCACGACACTAATGACCCACTTTTGCGCGGGCAAGGACAGCTGGTTGGCTCGCAGCAGCACTACGCCACATTCTGGCACTTCGGACGTCCGCGATAATAAAGGCAAGCCACGGTGCAACAGACATAAGCGACGGAACAACGGCGACAACACTGAAGACACGACAGTCAACACCGGATTCGGCGTATCCAAGTCCGGTCAGCGGAAGAAGCCGTTCAAAAGAAACAATCAGGGATCGTCCAGTCTAGACCGCATACTGGAACGCTCGTGCGAAATTCATGGCACCCCGGACAAACCAGCCAACCACACTAATAGAGACTGCTGGGTGTTCAAACAGGCCGGTAAAATAAACGCAAAAAACAAGGACAAGGGGCTGCACAGCGACGATGACGAGGAGCCCCGGCGTCCGAACATCGGGGGACAGAAGAAATTTCCTCCCCAGGTGAAAACGGTCAACATGATCTACGCCACCCACATTCCCAAGCGGGAACGGAAGCGAGAACTATGGGATGTCTATGCGATGGAGCCAGTTGCCCCCAAATTCAACCCATGGTCAGCTTGTCCGATCACCTTTGATCGTAGGGATCACCCTACTAGCATCCATCACGGCGGCTCAGCCGCATTGGTCCTAGACCCAATCATCAACGATTCCACCTCACGCGAGTCCTTATGGACGACGGCAGCAGCCTGAACCTGCTCTATCAGGACACAGTGCGCAAAATGGGCATCGACCCTTCAAGGATCAAGCCCACCAAAACCACCTTTAAAGGTGTAATTCCTGGAGTAGAGGCCCGTTGCACGGGCTCTATAACATTGGAAGTGGTATTCAGATCTCCAGATAATTTCCGAACCGAAGAGTTAATCTTCGATATCGTCCCTTTCCGTAGTAGTTACCATGCACTGCTTGGACGAACCGCATTCGCTAGATTCAATGCGGTACCACACTATGCATACCTCAAGCTCAAGATGCCAGGACCGCGCGGGGTCATAACAGTCAACGGAAACATGGACCGCTCTCTCCGAACAGAAGAGCATACTGCAGCCCTCGCGGCGGAAGTACAATGCGGCCTCCTCCGACAAACCACCAATCCGGCGACGGCCACCTCGAGCACCGTCAAGCGAGTCCGGAGCACCCCGCAACAGGATCACCAGGCATGCCAAGAGCACGACTAGCAGTCCGGCCTCCGCTCAAGCCCCATCAAAGCAGCATTCGTGCCACGCGTACACGATTACGCACTCAAAATACCATGGGCATAGGCGGAGGCGCAATAGTGACTCAGTCAACAGTACGGTATAACTGCAACATACCTTCATAACCCTCCCTTCTTATCTTTCAGGACACTGCTTTAGGGCAGCCTCTTCAGAAGAGCCGGATTGTC
The DNA here is from genome assembly GCF_018294505.1 of Triticum aestivum. Lineage (NCBI taxonomy): Eukaryota > Viridiplantae > Streptophyta > Magnoliopsida > Poales > Poaceae > Triticum > Triticum aestivum. Next base: position 589,771,837 of record NC_057795.1, read on the forward strand.
GGACTTACACAGGAGAGAAAACCAAGGAGGCAACAGGCTTTGCGCACAAAAGGAAATACCCAGGTGGAATCTGTTCACGATCGTTATACCTGTTTTATATACCTACATACAGCCTGCCCTTGGATAGGGCATGTTAAATAGTCCTATTTACTTACGCTTAAACGCACCCATTGTAAACATACGCTTAAATGTATTATTCATCAATGGGAGATAATATATAGTGTCAGCTTATTATTCCTATTTGCGCAATTTTATTGCAAATGCTTATTTAATATTGCATCCGTACACCTTGGTACGATCAGTTTGCCAGGGGCTTCTTATGGCGCCTCATGATACGGCAAAACAAGTCCGAACACTTTCAACAGCGCGGCACCCCGAACTTATAGCACTATATGCATCAGCTCCGAATCACGTCTTGGGTCAATAGTTGGGTTTGCCCGGCTCCCTTATTTTGGTACCTTACATTCCGTTATATCGGCTAAGGTAGCGTAGGGAGAACTACTGCGATTGTGTCCCGGTTCTTCCGGGCGAGCACCTCAGTAGAGAAAGCCGAAAACTGACCGGCATGATGCGGCGAGAGCTGGTCGCTGTTCGAGAGGTCTTAAAATCCTTAAAGATTTTTTCCGCTTTAGGCGAGGAATCGGCTTCGTCCTATTTAGGCATATATAGTGCCCCAATTCGGCCTTCTGAATTCTAGGGGCTTCGCCGAAATTTAAAATTGTAGACTTCTATGGCTAAGTGAAAGTTATAAAGCCGCATAGTCCGATTGCCTTTTTCGCTGCGCTGGATACCTCCTTAAGGGACCAAAAATTTGGATAAAGAGTGTCCAGGTTTTTCCAGGAACACCCCGGTACTAGTTGCATGGGGGCGGAAGCCGACGACTGGCCTATTTTTAGAATTCTATAAACAGCCGCACAGAAGGTAATATTTTAAATCAAAAGCGCTACAGAGCGCAAGTAACTTCATCTTTACATTACAACAATGACAGAAGTACATTTACTCAAGGATGGTATCCTTGGTACATTCATCGGCCACGAGACGAGCGCCCTTCATAATGCCATCATAATATTTCTCGGGACAGCGATACGCCTTGCCCTCCGGCGGCCTGTCCTTCACCAGCTTCTCCGCATCCAGATTACCCCAATGCACCTTCGCACGGGCAAAGGCCCGGCGGGCACCCTCAATGCAAATGGATAGCTTGATCACTTCAAGCCGCGGACAGGCATTTACCATCCGCTTGATCAGGCCGAAGTAGCTAGTGGGCAGGGGCTCACCAGGCCACATCCGGACTATGAAATCTTTCATAGCCACTTCGACCGCCTTGTGGAGTTCAACCAACTGCTTCAGTTTGTCGCTCAGAGGCGTTGGGTGTTTGGCCCCAGCATACTAGGACCAGAACAGCTTCTCCATTGAGCTCCCCTCCTGGGCACGGTAGAAGTCCGCGGCATCTGATACGCTGCATGGCAGATCTGCGAATGCCCCTGGAGAGCTCCGAATTCGGGTAAGTAAAAGAAACGCCTCCTCCACATGTTTGCTTTGCATAAAGAATGTCTTACCCGCCGCTATCTTCTTGGCCGCCTGGATTTCCTGCTGTGCCTTTTCGGCTTCGGCCTTGGCGTCTTTCACACTCGCAAGGGCCTATGCAAGCTCAGTCTCTTTCATCTTAAAATCATGCTCCAAGGACTCGAACTTGTTGCCGAACTCCTGCAGCTCTTGTTGTACCTCGCCCACTCTAGCATCTTGCTTTTCGCGCTCCTTGCGCTCCAAGGCCTCCTTGTTTTCGGCCTCGGACAACGCTTTCTTCAAAGATGCCACTTCGGTGGTGGCCCCTATTACAAAGTCACGATGCTTTGCCGTTAGAATAACCAACTTTGTCTATCCTTCATTATATGAGAGCGGGGAATTACTCACCTTTGTTCTCTTCGAGCTGCCTCTTCGTGAGGTCGAGCTCTCCCTGCGCCTGCTCCAGGTCCCGTTTTAGTACGGCGACCTCGACTGTGCGGACAACAGTGGCAAGCAGCACATCCTGCTTATTCACATACACACTTACTATTAGACTCCTGCGGATTATAATTGAACCTCCATTTGGCTTTTCCTTCCGAACACCGAACAGAGTATCAGGGGCTACTACCTATCGGGTGGTAATTTTATATATTTCTTACTTACCTCAAAGCCTGTCAGGAGGCCGGTGCAAGCTTTGGTTAGTCCGCTCTTGGCAGATAGAACCTTCTGAATCACCGCACTCATAAGAGTACGATGCTCTTCATCCATGGAAGCGCCGCGAAGCGCTTCCAGCAGACTATCCGACGCCTCGGGCATAACATAAGTCCTCGGCATGGACGGCTCGCCCTTCCTAACAAGGGGCTGCCCGCCTGAGTCCGGAACCATTGGAGGTTCCGGAACAGTATCCGGCTGAGAGCCCGGCTTACTACGGCTCTCATCGGCACGATCCGCGGGGATCTTGAACCCCGCGTGTCCGACATCTGGAATTACGCCTTGGGGCGCCTCTAGAGTCACCTCCCCTGCTTTGGGAGCCTTTGGGACAATACCTCCGTGTCATCCGCGGGTCGAGGAGTGGTAGCCGTCGGGAGCAAGTCCATCGCTGAATCGCTCAAGGACCCATCTGAAGACGACACCTCCGGATGGACCCGGGCCGGACTGCATATATGTTCGGCATTATAACAAGACTATGAAGCAAAGTCACACTAAAGTACAATAGAGTGTGGAGACTTACGATCCCGCTAGGGGCTTCCCCCTGGGCAGCCACTCTTCCTCGCTGTGAGCGGCCGTGGTGGAGTAGTCCAGAAGGGACGTCTTTCCCTTCTTGGACGTCCCAGCCTCCCCCTCCTTCGGGGGAGGAGTGTGCCTCGTCGTCTTCGGACGAGGTGTCAGGTACGACCTTACGCTGGAGACCCTTCCTGATCCCTGGGTCCTTCTTTTCCGGTGCCTTGTAGGGCGTCGGGACTAGCATCTCCGTCAAGAGAGCATTGGCTGGACCTTCTGGCAGCGGAGCTAGACAGTCAATCCGCTCCATTGTCTCCACATAATCCTGATCAAATACACACAACAACTTAAGACTCCCCCATGAATATATTGGGAAGAACTGAATCCGGTGGTAGTCAGAAAACTCACCGGATGGGGGGCCCGCGCGGCATGAAGTCCGCGGTCCTCGGATGTGGGAGGAGGTACTTCGGAGGCCTTGAATAGCGCCTTCCATGCGTCTTTGTGTGTCATGTCTTAGAGCTTTCGAAGCGTCTGGTGTTCGGCCGAGACGAACTCCCACAGATTGAATACTCGTCTTTGACACGGAAGAATCCGGCGGACAAGCATGACCTAGATCACGTTAACAAGCTTGATGTTCTTGTCCTTCATATTTTTGATGCAGTTCTGGAGTCCGGTCAGCTCTGCAGGTTCGCCCCAGCCTAGGCCCTTCCTTTCCCAAGAGGTGAGCCACGTGGGGGTTCCGAGTCGGAATTCGGGGGCCGCCGCCCAGTTGGCGTCGCGCGGCTCGGTGATGTAGAACCACCCCGATTGCCACCCTTTCACGGTCTTTGCAAAGGAGCCGCTAAGACAGGTGACGTTTGGCATCTTGCCTACCATGGCCCCTCCGCACTCCGCTTGCTGGCCGCTCACGATCTTCGGCTTCACGCAGAATATTTGTAGCCACAAGCCAAAGTGAGGCTTGATGCGGAGGAAGGCCTCGCACACGACGATAAACGGCGAGATGTTGATGACGAAATTTGGGGCTAGATCATGGAAATCTAGCCCGTAGTAGAACATGAGCCCGCGGACGAAGGGATGAAGTGGAAATCCCAGTCCACGGATGAAGTGGGCAACAAACACGACCCTCTCGTGAGGTTCCGGAGTTGGAATGATCTGCCCGGCGTCCGATAGCCGGTGCACGATGTCTGCGGCCAAGTATCCGGCCGCTCGAAGATTCGCGATATGCTTCTCCTTCACGGTGGAGGCCACCCACCTGCCTCCTGCTCCGGACATGTTTAGCTGTGCAGAGAAGACTTGGGCTAGGGCGCTGGAGCTCGAGGAGGCAAGGGTGAGCAAGGGAGGAAGAAGGCATGGGTAAAAATGGGGAACCCTTATCCCTTTATAGAGGCAGCGAAAATAGCACGCCTCCCCACTTGCCCGTTGAAAATTGCTTACTTCCCAAGCGCCACGATTGATGGCGCGGTGGGATTACCCATACCCGTATTGATGAGAATCCCGTGATAAGGGGACACGATCTCTGCTTTGACAAGACGTTTCAAGGAAACCGCCTCGCAATATGCGTTGTGGCTGGTTGTGGGAAAACAGTTCGAATAATGACCGGACCGTAATGACATGTCACGTTGTCTAAAAAAGTTGTCAGCAGATTGCATTTGTGAAATATCATTCTCTCTACGATGGTATGTGAAGATCATTTTGCAGATCCGGACACGGTTTAAGTGTTCGATAATTACTTTGGAGTATTCGGAGAAGGAACCCGCCTTGCAATGCCGAAGACAAGACTGCGCGCCGGACTCATCGTCATTGAAGCCTGGTTCAGGGGCTACTGAGGGAGTCCTGGATTAGGGGGTATCCGGACAGCCGGACTATATACTTCGTCCAGACTATTGGAGCATGAAGATACAAAACTCAAGACTCCGTCCCGTGTCCGGATGGGACTCTCCTTTGCGTGGAAGACAAGCTTGGCGATCTGGATATTATATTTCCTTCCTTGTAACTGACTCTGTGTAAACCCTAGCCTTCTTCGGTGTCTATATAAACCGGAGAGGTTGGTCCTTAGAGGGATGATCACAATCATAATCATCATAGGCTAGCTTCTAGGGTTTAGCCTCTATGATCTCATGCTAGCTAGATCTACTCTTGTACTACTCATATCATCAATATCAATCAAGCAGGAAGTAGGGTTTTATCTCCATCGAGAGGGCCCGAACCTGGGTAAACATTGTGTCCCTTGCCTCCTGTTACCATCAGCCTAAGACGCACAGATCGGGACCCCCTACCCGAGATCCGCCAGTTTTGACACCGGCAATCGGTGTGGAGGCGAGGCAGCGTCGGGCTCGGGGGGGGGGGGGTTAATGGCCTGGGTCTGGGCCGGCCTGGTGGCTAGCTGGGCCGGTTGGCCCAGCGGGTGGGGAAGGGGTCATATTGATGCCTTTTTTTTTTCTCATTTGCAAAATGTTTAGCACCTAAATGGTATTTATTAAATATGGGAGCCAGCTTATAAGTTGCGGTGCATCAGATCCTTGCACTAAAAACTAGTTTGTGTGAAATACTAACTCATATTAAATTTAGATTAATTAAAAGGTTATTAGATGTTGTTGCTTGCCAAAGTTTGAGGTTGTTAGGGTCACTTACCTAATCCATTTAAGTTTAGTTACAATTTTATAATTGCTTCAGAATTATTTGTTACTTAATGAACATTTTAGTTTTCAAATTTGACAACTTTTATTTTCCACTTTAAATTTAATTGAAGTTTGAGTTAGGAATTTGAAAAGATATGTGATTCTAATGTGATCAAGCCCTGTTTAGCAACACAATTAGCTTAATCATAGAGGTTTACTGTAGCATGATTCTCAGGGTGTTACAACCTCGCTGCTACCACGCCCGCTGCTCGACGCGGCCGCCGCCACTCGCTGCTGCCACGCCCGCGGCTCGCCGCGGCCGTGGTGCCCGCTGCCTGCTCGTCGCACCGCTGCGTGCTCGCTGTTTGATGTGTCCACTGCCTGCTGCACCTGCTGCTCACTGCCGTGGCCTGTCCCAACCCCGACTGAGGTCGACCGTCCTGCCCCCTGATGAGGCAGAGCCCGCCAAAGTTGTTGCCGCACCGAGGCAGAGGCCGCCCTTCGTCCGCCCTCGTGCGAGGCAGAGGCCTCCACGTCGCTAGTGCCATCCTTGAGCATGACCACCGCATCCTGGCGACACCGTTCTTGACCTTCGTCGCCTGGCTGAGCCTCGCGACGGTGGCCTTTGTCCGCCCGCCCGTGCACGCACGCAAATTGTTCGATGGAATGCCTAAGGGAGGCTTGTTAGGCTGATAAGTGGGCCCCATGTCCAGCAAACATTTTCATGTAACAGTGTGAAAATTTGGTGCCACGTCAGTCTGACTGGCGGGCCCCATTTGTCATAAACTCACTTAACTGAGCCCGATCCGCCGATCAGTGTTTTTTGCAAAAAGATTACCGTAGACGTGGTGTTTTCTGTAAAAAAGATGTATTGTAGTGTTTTTCGCAAATCTAGCCTTCAAAGTGGTGGTTTTGTGCAATTTACTCGTTAATTGGAGAAAGAGGCTGTAGAAACTCCCTGCTGGTGGAGGCGGCCGGATCGTACAAGGGGGTAGGGGATCGAGGTAGAGGAGTGAGATTTTATTTTCTTTCTGAAAATGCGAAAAATCTGACATCAGGTTTTTAGATTTTCAGATCGAACCTTGTTGCTACTGTTGGATCATGGAGCAAGGGGAGGGGGTTGCCACGTCACCTTTTGTTATCGCTCGGGCGGCTGAAGCAAGCGCACGAGTTGTCCATTTCTATGCATCCCCCTTACCCACTACACACTCGCGCATACAAAGAACGGGGGTCGACCGGGGCCTCCTACACTACCGCGCACGATCGCAACGGCTCACACATATCCAGGCTTCTCGCACCGTACCACACACACCAACTGCAGAGGTTAGCGAGAGACTCGATCGACTGGGCCAACAAACTACATGCAAGAACGAGCAATGATCAATCGATCGAGTCTCACATCGATGCTCGAGTTCAGTGATGCGAGGGATCGTTCGAGTTCAGTAATGCGAGAGGCTCGCTCGCACACACACGCGCATGAGAGAACGCGCAAATCACCCCTGTCGACCACCCAGGCTAGCGTTATTCATCGTCATGGATACGGCATGCTGTTTGGTGCACCCGTGAGCAGGCACCAGCACTGCGCCGGCCACTTTAGGGGAAAAGCAGACCCGTGACCACCAACTCCGAAGACAGTATACACCAGCATGGTTTCCATCAAGCTTAGACGTCGTATTAATCTTACACGAACAAAGAGGGGAAGCGCAACATGGGAGGGAAGCCTGGGGGCAATCGAGCGGGCGATGGAAGAAGCGGTGAATCTCGGGAAGAATATTATGTTCGAACCAGCTGTGTGCATGTCTTTCAACTCTGAGCAGGAGGCATATGAGTTTCACAATGCGCTCTCCTGGGAAGTCGGGTTCGGCATCAAGCATGGGAACAAGTACATCAACGGCAACCATACAAATCTAAACAAGATTTACTCTGCTCATGCGAGGTTAGCTGACATGTCATTTTTTAGAATTAATATAAATTGATTCGAGATATGTGGCTAACAGAGTCGTGTTTTGTTATCTTGGATAAAGGGCAAAGACAGTAAACAAAATTCAAGATCATCCAGGACGCAATTAGGGCTGGACTAACGAGCTACTCGACTCGTTAAGACTCGGCTCGTTAAGGCTCATGATCGTTAAGGCTCAGCTTGTTAAGCTCGTTAAGGATAATGAGCTAAATATAAAGATTGGCTCGGTTCGTTATATGTTCGCGAGCGCTCGCGATCAGCTCATTAGGAAAATGCATCAGTAAACAAGATACGTCACATGCATATAATCACAAACATATATAGGTCCAGCTAGTAGGATTCAATAAATCGAGAATATGAGAAGACGAGAAAGATGTGAATGTGGCAAATAGCTCGTCCATAGACTTAGCAGTAATCAAAGTCACCAAAAATTTTCTATAATGAACAAAATCACGCTACTGCCGAGCTTAACGAGTAGCTCATGAAACTTGCAATCTCGATTATTTAACTCGTCAGTGTTAACGACCAAAAATTGCTGCTCGGCTCGGTTCATTAAGAAAATGAGCCGAGCTCAAACGAGTCGAGTAGCCGAGCGCTCATTAGACTCACCGAGCTTCGAGCTTTTTGTCCAACCCTAGACGCAATGTCGTTAACGTACCCAGCCGCCCATAGAGTTGAAGACGGCACGGGTTCGCTCGCCAGGGGGCATAGTGCGAGTCGCCCCAAACGGCGTCGAGCGGACAGTGCTTCAGGAGCCAGTGGGATCTCCTGCACCCGTCCACATGGATGAGCACGAACCGCCTTCAAAGGAGACCACAACCGTAAACTTGGCTGTGCAGCTGCTTGACCTCCACAAAGCTGGCTGGCAGAACGACGTGACCAAGCTCGTCATCCAGGGCACAACCATCAGCAGTATGTAGAAGGACATGTCCCTTTCCATGTACTTCCTCTGTCCCAGAATATAAGAACGTTTTTGATACTATGCTAGTGTTAAACACGTTCTTATATTTTGGGACGGAGGGAGTAGTACGTATCAAGCTTGATGGAGACGATCCTGCACATGGGGAGCAGTTTCTTCGCCGTCCCAAGCCACCACGCCTGCTCAGGGACGCGCTCTAGGAGCGAGTAAATTACAAAAAACCACCACAATTGAGAACCCTAATTAAGAAAACCACCATCATATATATATATATAGGGAAAATGCATCCTACTACCGGGTGCAGTTACACCCATTTCTCATATACTACCATGTGGTAGTATATACTCTACATTATTATTTTTAGTATGTTCACATACTATATCTAAGATATTCCAAAATGAGTTCGATGAAAAAATTGCAAGTGAGCCCATAGTTTTATTGTTTTTGTGAAATACGTACATATTTGTATGTGAAATGGAGTATGCACAAAATATGATACATACTACCAAAAAAGTAGTATATATATATACTACCTATACATTCTTATATAGTACTACATACTACGCGTACATACTCTCCGATATGATATATACTACCTAGAACGTATGAAACAAAAATGGGAGTAACTACACCCGATAATAGGAAAAATTCGTCCTATATAGGGAAAACATCAGTACACCCATATATATATACATCTGGGCTATTCTGTTACGCGTAACAGAATATTATTCTGTTACCCTTTTTGAACTGACGGTTACAGATGATTGTACTGATGTTTTCGAAGTGGTTGAACTGATGCTTTCAGTTGTGTTTAACGGATCGTCTTCTTTAGTTCAAAAACCTTTTCTAATTTTTTTGTCGGAACGGGACGTGTAATATATCGTTGGAAAGCTCTTGACAACCATATTTCAAGTATATTTAACGTTTTTGCAAAATAATTATGGATTAAGAGCAGTTTTTAAAAAACCATTTTTTTTCAAAACCGAAAACGCGAATCGTACTTTATTCTCAATTTTCAAACGGTTTGACGGAATTGAGCAAATGAGATGGCGTTGGAAAGCTGGTGAAAATCCGCATCTTCCATATATGTATTATTTTTTCTAATTCTATATGATTTAAAAGTAATTTGAAAAATGGTGAAATTCTGGGCAAAACGTATTTTCACGATTTTTTGCAAACGGTTTGTCGGATTGACGCAAATGATATGGCGTTGGAAAGCTATGGAAAATGCGCAACCTTTGCGTATAAAAATGTTTTTCTAATTCTTTACGGTTTAAAAACGAATTCGAATACGGTCAAATTTAATTTTGAACACGATTTTTTGAAAAAGTTTGTCGAAATATGGCAAATAATATATTGTTGGATAGCTATCGCAAATGCGAAACTTAGTCATATTGAACGTTTTCTCTACTTCGCAACCATTTAAGAGTAATTTTGAATACGGCATGACGGATCCTGCTGTTTTCTCATCTGAAAAATAGAGTAGTCGTACTGATATATGTGTATGTTTGTACTGAGCTATTTTTTGTAGAGTAATTTTGAATGGTTCCGAAAAAGGGTACTTATACTGATGCTTGCATGGGTTTGTACTAAGCGTGGTTTCACTAACTAGACTTTGCTCTGTTTTTTGGGTAATATTTTTCTCGTAAGTTTTCAACGGTTTACTGTATCGTCGCCCCTGTACTTGTATGGTTTTTTGCTTGAAATTTACAATTTGAATTTCTGCCATTTCTTTTATTTTGAATGGACCACCGTTTTTAACTCATACTGAGGTACTTACTACGCCCGAACTGGGGTGGCTATCGCGTGTGTCGGCGTGTTTTGAACTCGAAGAAAATGTTTCGCATGTTTTCTTTTAACTCAATTATTTTTACAACGATGTTCTGAACTTCTCTAATTTTACGACTTGTACTTTTTACCATTTGAGTTGCATGGGGTTTCTTTTTGCTTGAACTTTTACAATTTGAATTTCTATCATTTCTTTTATTCCGAACGGACCACCACTTTTAACTCGTACTGATCAATATTTTTAATTGCAAGGTACGACGAACTCATCTTCACCCCCGCCATGGCAGCTACCCCGCTTCCCCCGCTGATGGCTAGCAGGGCCACCCCGGCGTGGAGGGCGGCCAAGTGCCCTTACTTACAGATGGAGGGGTTGGCCGGCGGCGGTACGGCTGTGGGATCTCAGGGGAGAAGGTGGACGGATCTCGGGGAGGAAGGTGGACGGAGCGTGGGGAGGGAGGCAGACTGATTGCGGGGAGGAAGGCGGCCGGAGCGCGGGGAGGAAGACGGCTGGAGCGCGAGAAGAAAGGCAGATAGAGTGCGGGGTAGGGAGGAGGCCGGCACGTGAGGAGGAAGGCGACCGGAGCGGAGGAAGGAAGGCGACCAGAGCGGAGGAAGGAAGGCATCCTGAGCGTGGGGGGTGGAGGAGGCCGACGCACGAGGGAGGGCGGCTGTCGGCGCGAGGTAAGGGCGGCGCCGGTGTAGGAGGGAAGGAGGCAGCGGGGTTTGTGGGGAGTGATGGGCATGGGCTCACAGGGATGAGGAGGTGGTGCTGGTGGCGGCGAGGGCCGTCGCGACGGCGCGCTTGAGGCGAGGCCGGCCGGAGGCGCGCTGGGATGAGGCCGGCCGGCAGCGCGGGGGGGGGGGGGGAGGCCGGCCGGTAGCACGCTGGGAGGAGGCCGGCCGGTGGCACGGTGGGGAGGAGGTTGGGCGGCGGTGGGCACGGGGCAAGAAGGATCTGCGGGGGGATCAGGGTAGTTTTCTTTTTTTGGGCCGGCCGCGCCTTATAGGGACCGAGGGTAACAAAATAATATTCTGTTACCGGTAACAGAATAGCTCTGTCCTATATATATTCATGCAAGTGTTAAAGTATACTTCCTTCCTAAGACCATGAGAGTATCGAGTAACTTCACGCTCAAAGGTATACTTTGGGATTCGTCAAACATTACCCGTAACACGATGATTATAACGACAACTTTCGGATAGACTTGATAGCTCAATATTGAGATTTTCTCCTTCGAACATGGAGAGATATTCTTCGGGCCCTCTCGGTATTATGGTATCCATCATCGTCTGTACACAATGTGATATGATCATGGATATACGAGAATGCAGAAAAGAGAACAAAACCAGAAATGAGGATAACTTGGAATAGTGATCAAGCACTACTAGGGAGAAGCCTAGCAGTAGCGCGGGTTTTTTGCCTATCAGTAGCGCGGCTAACCACACTACTGCTACGACGCTACAGCCATAGGTTAGCAGTAGCGTATGTTAACACGCGCTACTGCCATATCAACTTAGTAGTAGCGCGTAAAGCAACATGCGTTACTGGTAATTACTAGTAGTGCGTCTCACTGCCCATGCTACTACTATTATTCCGTATTCTATTTCTTTTTTATTTTATATCGTATTCCTACACCTTTATACAAGTTTTCATACAGTAGCAATTTAGAGATTGTTTTTACATTATAATGAGTTATTAGATCACTAGGTGAAAGAACCGCGGATTAAACTAATTCGCGGTTCTTTCACCCAATGATATAATAACTCATAACTCATCATCATCATCATATTAATATAAAAACTCTGGCATCATATCATCACCAACAACACTAGCTAATAATCATCATAGTCATACTGTAGCTATCTAATCACCACCAATACTAGCTAATACTCCCTCCTTTCCTAAATATAGGGTGTATAGTTTTTGGCACGGAAATTAAAGAACGCATGTTGAGGAAAAATTTCACAAGTTTTGGGAGAGATTTCACCTGACTAATTGACATGAGAAAATAGGGGAGCTTTCCTAACATAAGGAAATGTAATCAAATCACTAAAAAAAATTATCCAGACGAGTGGTGCAATGCAATACACCTTATATTTTAGATTTTTTTCTCAAAAATCTATACACCTTATATCAAGGAACGGAGGGAGTAATAATCATCAGTCATTACCACCAACACTAGCTATTTAATCATCATGGTCATAGTGTAGCACATCATCATCTTCAAACTCATTCTAGCTAGCTAATCACTCCTGCTGCTCTCTCTCGGGTAAAATAGCATAGAATATGTGTAGCAGTCCTAATTCACCATATTGGAGCATGCAGATGAACCTGTCTCCCAATTGTGGGTTGCGCTTCTGATTGCTACCCCCTAGTACTTCTCTGCGATCCTTCACAATTCTGCTCCAGTCTTTCACTATCAAGACTTGCTCGGTTTTAGAAATTCTGAATGCACTCATGTGCAATGTAGAATGTCTTGGCCGTAAGCTAACCATTGCCATGTGACCTTTAGACTCGATCCAATGAGGCACAACTATCATCGGGAGTCCCTGTTGAAGAACATCGTAGTAACATACTTAGAAATGAAGTTTAGCTTAAAACATAATGTATGCAAAAGATGCACCGAGGACAGATAGTAAAAATCTTACCATCTTTCCTAATAGATGTGACCGTAGTTCAGTACGAACACTATTGGTCACACGTTTTGAGTACTAAGATTTTCAAGCTCAGGAAAATAATTTCTCTTGACAGTATCAAGATCCTCAAGCCATGAAACATAATGAATTATCTCCTCGCAGATTAGTTCAGCCTCGGGATAGTGGCAGGTCATGTATAGCAAGCGCCAGACATGTTTGCTTGAATGGAAATAAGCTGTCAATAGAAATTAGTTGTCAACTATTCTTGAATAAACAATATCGAAGACATAAATATGGTTGAGAAACTCACATAATGATAGAACTGGAGGCGTCTGCACGTCGACCCAGATGTCGATATTACCTTCAATATCATCTTCCGGATGAATATCAAAGGTGATAAGCATATCAGGCTCAAATGTATAAGCCTTGCATAGTGCTCTCCAATTTTTGTATTCAAAATAGGGGTAGGTGTCTGCATTGTATAATTTTGTGTCGAAAGTATAACCATGCTCGGTTCTCAAGTGAACTCTCTTTACCTCCATAGTTTTCATAGGACTGAAACCAATCTTATCCAAGACAAAAATTCTTGCATGGCAGGGGATACGCTAGTAGAATAATAAAAAATTAAAATTATAAGTTGAAGCAAAAGAAGCAGAAGTCATGCTTAATTACAAAAAAGACTTGTCGTTGTGACTTACTGTATCCACTTCGAAGGTCTCATCCATCTTGATGCTGAAGCGCCTATCATCAACTAGGAAATGTCTGTCGCACAAGCCGCGCTTGTCTTTGCAGTATTCGCACATAACGAAATCCTTTTCATCGTCAGACATTTCCTATGTTCATAGTTGAAATATTAATTGAAAATCAATCAAAGGCAACTAACAGAAAACTCAAAAGTCAACTCAAAATGTCGTTTAATTCTCTTTCTAGCAAATCCGGGGCACTCGATATTTTCTACATATTGTAGCACAAGTCATGCTTAAAATCATGAAAGAATCCGGCATGACCTTTGCTAAAATAGGACATATCGAGCGCCTGAAATTTTCTGGGATGGAAACGAATCAACATTCCGGCAAAACATAGGCCACTCAGAGGCACATTGCAAACAAGAACACCAAGACATACTCTATATTCAGAATGCATCATCATCGACATCAATGACATGGCAACTATATAGCACTAGCATTTTCATCATCGACATTTACAACACATTATCATTTGGCTATTCTCACCTAGAGGTCTTAAGAGGTCGACGATGGGGACAACTGCGGGGATGAGGCAGGGGCAAACTTGATTTCTGCAAAAACAAAATATATTAACCACTTACTATAAATAAACTAATTCTATTAAGCACTTACTATAAATAAACTAATTCTATTAAGCACTTAATATAAATAAACTAGTTCTATTTAGCACTTGCTATAAATAAACTAGTTCTATTAAGCACTTACTGTTGGGGAACGCGATAATTTCAAAAAAATTCCTACAATCACACAAGATCTATCTAGGTTATGCATAGCAACAGAGGGGAGAGTGTGTCCACGTACCCCCCTAGACCGAAAGCGGAAGCGTTTAGTAAACGCAGTTGATGTAGTCGAACGTCTTCGAGATCCAACTGATCTAAGCACCGAATGTACGGCACCTTCGTGTTCAGCACACGTTCAGCTCGGGTACGTCCCTCGTACTCTTGATCCAGTTGAGGCCAAGGGAGAGTTCCATCAGCACGACGGCGTGGTGATGGTGATGATGAAGTTACCGGTGCAGGGCTTCGCCTAAGCACTACGATGATATGACCGAGGTGTGTAACTATGGAGGGGGGCACCGCACACGGCTAAACAATGTCAACTTGTGTGTCTATGGGGTGCCCCCTGATAACCCACAAGTATAGGGGATCGCAACAGTTTTCGAGGGTAGAGTATTCAACCCAAATTTATTGATTCAACACAAGGGGAGCCAAAGAATATTCTCAAGTATTAGCAGTTGAGTTGTCAGTTCAACCACACATGGATAACTTAGTATCTGCAACAAAGTATTTAGTAGCAAACTAGTATGATAGTAATGGTAACAATGATAAAAGTAACGATAGCAGTTTTGTAGTAATTGTAACAGTAGCAACAGTAAAGTAAATAAGCAAAGCACAGTATGTGAAAAGCTCGTAGGCATTGGACCAGTGATGGATACTTATGTCGGATGCGATTCCTCATGCAATAGTAACCTAGGGTGACACAGAACTAGCTCCAGTTCATCAATGTAATGTAGGCATGTTTTCTGAATATAGTCATACGTGCTTATGGAAAAGAACTTGCATGACATCTTTTGTCCTAGCCTCCCGTGGCAGCGGGGTCCTAGTGGAAACTAAGGGATATTAAGGCCTCCTTTTAATAGAGAACCGGACCAAAGCATTAGCACTCAGTGAATACATGAACTCCTCAAACTACGGTCATCACCGAGAAGTATCCCGATTATTGTCACTTCAGGGTTGTCGGATCATAACACATAATAGGTGACTATAGACTTGCAAGATAGGATCAAGAACTCACATATATTTATGAAAACATAATAGGTTCAGATTTGAAATCGTGGCACTCGGGCCCTAGTGACAAGCATTAAGCACACCAAAGTCATAGCAACATCAATCTCAGAACATAGTGGATATCTAGGGATCAAACCCTAACAAAACTAACTTGATTACATGGTAAATCTCATCCAACCCATTACCGTCCAGCAAGCCTACGATGGAATTACTCACGCACGACGGTGAGCATCATGAAATTGGTGATGGAGGATGGTTGATGATGACGACGGCGACGAATCCCCCTCTCCGAAGCCCCGAACGGACTCCAGATCAGCCCTCCGGGAGAGATTAGGGCTTGGCGACGGCTCCGTATCGTAAAACGTGATGAAACTTTCTCTCGGATTTTTTTCTACGTGAAAGGGTATATATGGAGTTGGAGTTGAGCTCGGTGGACATCCAGGGGGCCCATGAGGCAGGGGGCGCGCCCAGGGGGAGGGGGCGCCCCCACCCTCTTTCGCTAATATTTTTTTATATTTTCCAATAATAACCTCTGTGGATTTTCAGGTCATTCCGAGAACTTTTGTTTCTGCACAAAAATAACACCATGGCAGTTCTGCTGAAAACAGCGTCACTCCGGGTTAGTTTCATTCAAATCATGCAAGTTAGAGTCCAAACAAGGGCAAAAGTGTTTGGAAAAGTAGATACAATGGAGACGTATCAACTCCCCCAAGCTTAAACCTTTGCTTGTCCTCAAGCAATTCAATTGACAAACTGAAAGTGATAAAGAAAAACTTTTACAAACTCTGTTTGCTCTTGTTGTTGTAAATATGTAAAGCCAGCATTCAAGTTTTCAGCAAATATTATGATCTAACCATATTCACAATAACACTTAGGTCTCATGTTTACTCATATCAATGGCATAATCAACTAGTGAGCAATAATAATAAATCTCGGATGACAACTCTTTCTCAAGACAATCATAATATGATATAACAATATGGTATCTCACTAGCACTTTCTGAGACCGCAAAACGTAAATGCAGAACACCTTTAAAGATCAAGGATTGATCACTAAACATTGTAATTCATGGTAAAAGAGATCCAGTCAAGTCATACCCAATATAAATTAATAGTAATGCATGCAAATGACAGCGGTGCTCTCCAGTGGGTGCTTTTTAGTAAGAGGGGGATGACTCAACATAAAAGTAAATAGATAGGCCCTTCGCATAGGGAAGCATGGATTTGTAGATGTGCCATAGCTTGATTTTGAAATAGAGAGGAGTAACATTTTGAGCGGTATACTTTCACTGTCAACATAACAACTATGAGATCTCGATATCTTCCATGCTACACACATTATAGGCAGTTTCCAAACAGAATGGTAAAGTTTATACTCCCCCACCACCAACAAGCATCAATCCATGGCTTGCCCGAAACAACGGGTGACTCCAACTAGCAACAATCCTAGGGGAGTTGTGTTTGCAATTATTTTGATTTGACTTGATCTTTTGATCATGGGACTGGGCATCCCGGTTACCAGCCATTTTCTCGTGAATGAGGAGCGGAGTCCACTCCCCTTGAGAATAACCCACCTAGCATGGAAGATACAGACAACCCTAGTTGATACATGAGCTGCTCGAGCATACAAAACAGAATTTTATTTGAAGGTTTGGAGTTTGGCACACACAAATTTACTTGGAACGGCAGGTAAATACCGCATATAGGAAGGTATGGTGGACTCATATGGAATAACTTTGGGTTTTATGGAGTTTGGATGCACAAGCAGTATTCCCGCTTAGTACAGGTGAAGGCTAGCAGAAGACTGGTAAGCGACCAACTGAGAGAGCGACAACAATCATGAACATGCATTAAAATTAATCAACACCGAGTGCAAGCATGAGTAGGATATAATCCACCATGAATATAAATGTCGTGAAGGCTATGTTGATTTTGTTTCAACTACATGCGTGAACATGTGCCAAGTCGAGTCACTCGAATCATTCAAAGGAGGATACCACCCTATCATACCACATCACAACCATTTTAATAGCATGTTGGCACGCAAGGTAAACCATTATAAGCTCCTAGCTAATTAAGCATGGCATAAGCAATCTCTAATTGTCATTGCAAACATGTTTATTCATAATAGGCTGAATCGGGAACGATGAACTCATCATATTTACGAAAACAAGAGAGGTCGAGTTCATACCAGCTTCTCTCATCTCAATCAGTCCATCATATATCGTCATTATTGCCTTTCACTTGCACGACCGAATGGTGTGTATAATAATAATAGTGCACGTGCATTGGACTAAACTGGAATCTGCAAGCATTCAATTCAAGGGAGAAGACAAAGTAATATGGGCTCTTGGTTAAATCAACAATCATGCATATTAGAGCCACTTAAACATTTTCATTAGGGTCTTCTCCTCTCGACCCCCAAAGGAAAGAAAAGAAATAAAACTATTTACGCAGGAAAGCTCCCAACAAGCAAAAGAAGAACGAGAAATCTTTTTGGGTTTTCTTTTAATTACTACTACAAGCATGGAAATTAACCTAACTATTTTTTGATTTTTCTTAAGGTTTATCAAACACACAAGAAGAAAGCTAGAAAAATAAATTAAACTAGCATGGATGGTACAATGAAAAAGTATGAGCACCGACAACTAGAATGAGTGTGTAAACATGAATGTAATGTCAGTGAGAAATATGTACTCCCCCAAGCTTAGGCTTTTGGCCTAAGTTGGTCTATGGCCATGGATAGCCTGATTGATATCCGAAGTTATAACTGGGGTCGTACTAAGATGCATCAGCCAATGCCTCCTGAGCTGCGGCATGGCGGCAAACTGCCTTCGTTTTCCTCTCGTATTCGGTTGCCTCCTCCCTGGTTACAACATATCTTCTTTTTTCCTGGTAATCAAAAAGGGCAGGAGCAGGGAGAGGAACATGGATAGCGTGACGTCTGTCAAAGATTAGTCGATACTGGAGGAATTGTTCGTTCCTCTTAAAAAATGATGACTGACCATAGCATTATAATCTAAATAAGTGGTAGGCAACTCTCTATCACCCTCAAGTGGAGGTATACCAAGATAATTAGCAACACGGGTCGCATAAATCCCTCCAAACAAATCTCGAGACAAACCATTATTATGCAACCTACGTGCAACAATTGCCCCGTGTTGCTAATACAGCACTCTTGAGGACACAAAGATCAGGAACACACATGTGACATGCTTCATCTTTACCACTAATGCATCTACCAATGAAGAGAGCAAAATAATGTATAGCAGGAAAATGAATACTCCCTATGGTAGCTTGTGCTATATCTCTAGATTCTCCCACAGTGATACTAGCAAGAAAGTCTTTATATTCAGATTTACGGGGTTCATTAACACTACCCCGGTGTGGGAGTTTGCAAGCAGTAGAAAAATCTTCTACGTCCATGGTATATGATTGATCATAAATATCAAACATGACACTTTGAGAATTACGTGAAGATGAAAATTTGAACCTTCTCACGAATGAATCAGTCAAATAGTAGTACTGAGGACAATTATCTTGCATGAAGTCCTCAAGATCGGCATTACGCACATATGCATCAAATTCTTCCTTGATACCTGCTTTGACCATAAACTCTTCTGACGGCTGAGGGAGTCCTGGACTAGGGGGTATTTAGACAGCCGGACTATATACCTTGGCCGGAGTGTGGGACTGTGAAGATACAAGACTCAAGACTCCGTCCCGTGTCCGGATGGGACTCTCCTTTGCGTAGAAGACAAGCTTGGAGATCCGGATATTATATTTCCATCTTTGTAACCGACTCCATGTAAACCCAATCCCTCTCCGATGTCTATATAAACTGGAGGGTTTAGTCCTTAGAGATACGATCAGAATCATAATCATCATAGGCCAGCTTCTAGGGTTTGGCCTCTATGATCTCGTGGTAGATCAACTCTTGTAACACCCATATCATCAATATCAATCAAGCAGGAAGTAGGGTTTTACCTCCATCGAGAGGGCCCGAAGCTGGGTAAAACATCGTGTCCCTTGCCTCCTGTTACCATTAGCCTTAGACGCACAAATCGGGACCCCCTACCCGAGATCCGCCGGTTTTGACACCGACATTGGTGCTTTCATAGAGAGTTCCTCTGTGCCGTTGATGCGAGGCTCGATGGCCCGTCTCGTTGTCAAGGACAACATCACCTCTGGGGGAGCGCTGGCGGTAGGCCAAACTCTCTGATTAGGCGGCTTCGACATGGCCACCCGGTCGGCTTCCGCGCCAACGATGACCTCTCAAGTCATCAAAAACAGCCTCCACATCAATTCGGAACTCGCCGAACAGATGAATCCAATAGAGCTCTCCTCCCTCAATGAGCTCTTAGATCGCATCGCCACTCTGGGAGTCACTACAGACTATGATCGGGTCAGGCTTAAACCCGACCAGAGGGATATTAAATCCCCACCGGTCACCCATGAGATAGTGGTAGTGGAGGAGCCGCATACGGATTATCCCTCTATTTTGAGGACGAATTATGTCCGGATTACCGAGCTCTCTTATCCGGATACCCGCTTGCGGGAAAACATGACCTAGACCCCAGATTTAGAATCGGGTATTGGGCCGGAAAAATCGGGCAACACTCTGGATCCCGAGCTATCAAGCCCAGAAGCTCCTCTGCCCCTGGGGGTTAGATCGGATAAGAATCCAGATTCAGCTACACCCACCCACCCAGACTTAAACCATCTCTCCCATATCAGACAAGAGCCCCACGAGACAGTACATCACTACTGGGCCAGATTCCTCCTTGTGCTAAACAAGGTCATGGACTGTCGTGAGGAAGACGCAATCTCACTTTTCTGCAAAAACTGCATGAACAAAGGGATCCTTAATGCTATAAGTCACCGTGACATAGTGCACTTTGCTGACTTAGCAGCCATAGTACAGAAGTATTGTGCGATGGAAAGCGCCTGGAAAACCTAAACAGAATTTTGGGATAGTCCGGCTCTCACCAAAACCTTTGTCCGAGCTAAACGGGCGAACTCTCGTAAGTCAGCCGATCCAATCCCCAAGAAACCATAGCCCACCCCAGGGCGTGGAACCGTATTGGAAGAATGGCTCAATGGGCCATGTAAACTCCACAACACACCGGACACTACACCAACACATAGCCTTAGAGCATGTTGGATACTCCGGCAGGTAGCAAAAAGTGGTGAGGATCTTCTTGTAAGCCATAAAGCAGAACAACATACCGCCAAACAAAACAATACGGTACTAACAGTCTTTGAGACTTTCGCCTCAAACAATAGGCGCAAGTGAGATCATTGAAATTTTGCTGAAATCTGCCACATGGCAAAAATAAATCCGTGGAACGACACTGCTATAACTTTCAGTGCCAGTGATGAGCCTCAATTCCAGACAGTCCGGGCACCAGCCGCTTTGGTCCTTAGCCCAATCGTGGACGGCCTTCGGCTCACTAAAGTACTCATGGACGGTGGAAGCAGATTAAACTTGATCTACGAAGAAACACTCAACAAGATTGAAATTGATAAAAGCCACATTGATCAAAGCGGCACAACCTTCAGGGGAATCATCCCTAGTCGGGAAGCACGGTGTGCGGGAAAAATCACACTCGATGTGGTATTCGGCACTCCGGAGAATTACAAGTCCGAAGAAATCACATTCCAAGTGGCTCCTTTCAGCAGCGGATACCATGCCCATTTAGGGCGGGACGCGTTCACAAGCTTTCAAGCTATACCCCATTACGGGTACATGAAGCTTAAAATGCCCGGACTCAATGGAATCATCACTCTAGCCAGTGATCCGGACGTCGCACTTTGCGCCGAAAACAAAACTGCAACACTAGCCCTGGAAGCATTATCTGAAGCTCTAGCAGCCGAAGAACTAACAACGCTGCGCGCCACCGTGGACAGGGACGATGTGATACTCGACAAGCGACCCAAGTCCACCTCATTTCAAACCGGAGACGAGATAGTCAAATCCAAGGTGCATCCAACGGACCCCACGAAGACAGCTTCCATCGGGACACAGTTGAGCCCCACAATGGACGCCGCACTACGAGACTTCCTACGCAAGAATTGGGACATTTTCGCCTGGCACCCTTCGGACATGCCGGTCATCCCACGCAGACTGGCCGAACACAGCCTCAATATACTAAAAGGATACAAGCCTGTCAAACAGACTCTTAGGCGCTTCTCAGAGCCCAAACGGCAAGCCATGAGGGAAGATCTAGCCAAGTTACTCGAGGCCGGATTCATCAGAGATATCAAGCATCCGGATTGGCTGGCAAATCTGGTAATGGTACCAAAGAAGGACAAATCCTGGCGCCTATGCGTCGACTTAAAAGACCTCAACAAGGCTTGCCCCAAGGATCCCTTCCCCCTCCCTCGCATCAACCAAATCATCGACGCCACCGCAGGACACGACTCACTGTGTTTTCTCAACGCATACTCTGGATACCATCAAATAAAGATGGCAGAGTCCGACCAAGCCGCAACAGCTTTCATAACGCCATATGGTCCTTTTTGCTTAAACACTATGCCTTTCGGGCTTAAAAATGCCGAAGCAACCTATCAATGCATGATTCAAACATGCCTGGAAAAGCAAATCGGCAAGACAGTGGAGGCATATGTGGACGACGTGGTCATAAAAAAAGACACGTCGAAACTCTAATAGACAACTTGAGGCTTACGTTTGATAACCTCCGAACATACGACATCAAGCTAAACTCGGAAAAATGTTTCGGCGTGCCCTTTGGGAAGCTGCTCGGCTTCATTGTTTCCAATAGAGGAATTGAAGCGAATCCGGCAAAAATCCAAGCTCTATGGCAGGTGGCTATCCCAACAGACCTCAAGCATATCCATAAACTAGCTGGATGCGTGGCTGCCTTAAGCCGCTTTATCTACCGGTTACGAGAAAAGGCATTACCTCTTTACCGCCTTCTTCGGCGCACCGAACACTTCGTGTGGACGGATGCAGCCGTGGCTGGACTGGATGAAATAAAAACCTTATTGGCCAGTAATCCAATCCTAACAGCGCCAAATACTGGCGAACCTATGCTATTGTACATAGCTCCAACATATCAAGTTGTAAGCGCAGTGCTCGTCATCGAACGAGAGGCTGACGAATACAAATTCCCACTCCAGAAGCCGGTATATTGCGTATCCACGGTCCTCACCCCATGCAAATCCCGATACCCACACTATCAAAAGATAGCATACGCGGTCTTCACGGCATCCCGGAAGCTACAACACTACTTTCAAGAGTGTTCGATCACGGTGGCCTCCGAAGTACCACTCAAGGACATAATAAATAACCGTGATGCTACGGGCCGGATTGCTAAATGGGCCATCGAGCTCCTTCCGTTCGACATAACATACAAACTACGGCGGGCCATCAAGTTGCAAGTACTGGCTGACTTCGTCGCCGAATGGACAGAAGCCGAACTCCCTAAAGAGTACGGCGCGTACTCTAACTAGATCATGCACTTTGATGGCTCTAAAATGCTGGACGGCTTGGGAGCAGGTGTAGTCCTGACGTCTCCCACCGGAGACACGGTCCAATACGTACTCCAAATATTATACACAGACTCCAAAAACGCAACCGAATACGAGGCTCTGTTGCACGGTCTTTGGATGGCAGTCTCTATGGGCATTCAACGTCTGGAGGTGCGCGGGGATTCAAACCTCGCAATATCATAAATAAACGGAGACTTTGATGCCAAGGATCCGAAAATGGCGGCCTACCGTCATGCCGTCCTCAAAATGTCAGCTCGGTTCGAGGGGCTCGAATTCCACCATGTGGCTCGAGAAAACAATCAAGCGGTGGATATCCTCGCCCGCTTTGGCGCTAAACGCGACCCTGTCCCACCTAACATATTCCTGGAAAGGCTGTTCAAGCCATCCGTGGTATGGGAAGGGGAGTCCGGCAACACTAGCACGGATCCGAATACACCCCTAGATTCTGAACCATCAGATGTAGTCGGAGGCTCCGCCACCGAAATAACACCTTCGGCCCACGAAATCATGGCTGTAATCGCCTCGTGGACTGAGCCTTTCTTGGCCTACCTAAATAGACTGAGCTTTTCGGCCCAAAATGAAGCACGTTGCATCGTGCGGTGTTCCAAAGCCTACAAGGTCCATGAGGGGGAACTCTATAAGAAAAGTGCGACCGGAGTGCTCCAAAGATGCATCTCCGAAGAGGAAGGGCGACATCTCTTGGCTAAAATCCATGCCGGACTCGGCGGACACCACGCCGCAGCTCGTACACTTGTCAGCAAGGCCTTCCGCACAGTCTTTTATTGGCCTACAGCCCGAGCAGACCCATAAGACCTTGTCCAACACTGCGTCGGTTGCTAGCTCTTCGCCAATCAGAGCCACATGCCTCCTACCGCTCTCCAAACAATCCCCATCACTTGGCCCTTCACGGTCTGGGGGCTGGATATGGTCGGACCCGTTAAAGGGGGAAGCCATAAGAAAAAAATACTTATTGGTCATGGTGGACAAGTTCACCAAATGGATAGAAGCTAAACCAGTCAAAACGGTCGAATCCGGATCAATGATAGACTTCATATCCGGGGTTGTACACCGATACGGCGTCCCTCACATCATCATCACTGATAATGGCTCAAACTTCACAACCGATGAAGTGAAAACTTGGTGCAGCAACATGGGCATTAAGCTCGATTACGCCTTTGTCTACCATCCCCAAACAAACGGCTAGGTCGAACGTGCAAACGGTCTCATCATGATCGACATCAAACCCAGACTAGTTGGGTACTTGTCTGTTCAAGCACTTATGACCCCTACGCCTGGTTTCCACGCATACCCCAGTTCTGCATAACTGAGCGGGTATTTGGATACACCCGGACTATCGGATCCATGGGCTGAAGCGAAAAGGTCCGCCATGACAAATGATTTTTAATCCGGCTAGGGACTACATATGTCCAGTGAATTACATAGTCACTTGGACTGACTATATTCTTCCTCTATACCATTCAACAGGCTATCTAGCTTACAATCTTGTTGGGAATATTTTGCGGCTAACGCTACCTGGTCATACACCAGACTCACGGGAATTTCTTGCCCATCTGGCCCCGCCGGTCCGACTTCGGCCATATGGTTCGGGTCAAGCTTGATATAGCGTGTCTTCACCATAGCCTAGGCTTCTCTTGCACCTTGTCGGCAGGCTGACATCTGCCACAATCAGAAGCACCGCCGTGCTCCTTTGAGCATATCCACGAGCTCCCCCATGCCTTTTGGCAGGAAGCTTGATGGCCACAAGGCCTGGGCAATACCCTGCATCACCTGCCAAGCTCGCTCGTGTAGCTGTGAGAGGTCTTGCAGCAAATCGCCTGCAGACGCGAGCATCTCCTCTTCAGGGCGGCCCGTCAGCATACCTACAGAATAAAAATTCGTTCAATATGCTTCCTCGCCGAGCTGTACTACAGTTCGTCTAGGCACTTACCATAAATGCCGTGACGAAGCCTTCTGTTCTCCTTCATGGAGTCCGCCAGCTGAGCGTGAACATCTCCTAACTCGATGCCCAGCTGGACGTTGGCATCTTGAAGATTGTTCTTCTCCTACCTAACTTGCATAAGAATATGCTCGCCAGCTTTTAGCTTCCTTTGGAGATGTGACTCGTTACCTCTTACAACCTCCGGATTCACCCCGGGATTGTCTGTAGAACTTTTCTGTTAGAATTATCATACAAGCCACTTCCTAACTGGTACACTTCCATACAATTAAGATAAATGTTACCAGATGAGGCCTCCTGGGATTCCTCTAGCCTCGCAATCGTGGCCCTCAGCTGGGTCTTGCACTCTTCCAGCTCTCGAGACAATTGGACATTCTTATCTACAAGGACCTGTCCATAAATTGATCCTTAAAACAGTTGTTCCAACCATTTTAAGTCTCAGGGGCTACTGCTATACATGCTTATTAAATTTTCTTACCCGTATATCTTTGGCATACTGGTCCGTCGCCCGGGCAAGCCCGCCTTGAGCAGCTCGGATGTATGCATCTCCCGAATTGAAAGCATTAAATGCCTCTTCAGAAAAGATGTTGTTGTGAAGTACGGCCCGTTGATGCCGGTCATTCATGGCACTCTCTACTTCGGAATTCGTGGCGGAGAGCATATCCGCATCCTCTATCGGAGGACAACTCGGCATCGGCCCCGCGCCCGCTTCCTCTCTCGAAGCCAGTCCTAGAATCTGGCTGGTGGAAGCGTGATTGGCAGGATCTTCGGATATAGTCCGGTTACTCCTCTTTCTGCTAGGACACAAAGGGCGCTGTCACATTTCAAACACAATAATCACAGAGCAGGTTTTTACCATACCTCTGTAGCGGCGTTTCGGCCCTACCCGCCTTCCTCTTAAGCCTGCCCGATCTGGACGCCCTTTGCCGACGAGCCCCCAAGGGTTCGGCGCCGCATTTTGACTATCGTCGCTACAAAAATACGACACTTCAGATATAAGGCATGGCATCAGAAAGGAGTCCTCTTTAGAGGATAGTTTTTTTTGCTTTGCTTACACGCGATGCAGGTAGCAGTCCGGGATAGTCGGCGATAATAGCCACTGAGGCACCATCACAGCTCGCCTGATAAAATGTCCCGTTGACGAGATCCACAGTAATATCCGGGTCTTCTTTCGAGTCCTGGATCGAAGGCCCTTCCGGGGTCCTCTGATTGCGGGGAGGGGCTGGAGAATCCTTCTACGACCCTCCTCAGTTCCTGCTCGAAAATATTGAGGTAAATAATCTTGACGAAGGACGCCAGAATGAATGAAGCGGGGGAAAGAGTGACGACTTACCCAGCTTGGGGGTTTGTACATAGAAAATCCATCCCGCGGTTTAATATGAACGAATTCTTCTTCTCCTCCTTTATACAAATCGGACAATATCCTCGCCAGTGCAGTGGTGGAGTCTGGACCCTTACGACCATAGCGGGTGGCATCATCTTCCCCGTTGTAGTGCCACATGGGCTTCCCCCGATATATAAGCGGCTGCACTCCCCGCATTATGCATATTGCCATAACCTCGACTATTGTCAGGCCTGATTTGGCCAGTAACTTTATCCTGCTCATCAGGAAGTGTATTTCCCTGGTATCCTCCTCTTGGGGGCCCCGAGGGCACCAACTTCGACGTGCCTTCGGCGGAGCATTACTGAACTCAGGGAGACCTATCCGGACTGGATCCGGAAGGGAAACGTCATTGACATAAAACCACTCCGAGGGCTAGTTCTCCGGTGCCTTCTTGGGAGTACCGGATAGGTATCCGGTCTCGGCGACGCGCCATACTTCGGCTCCACCCACTTGATATATGGATTCCCCCTAGTTGCAAGGGACGAGGCAGAACAACTTCTTCCATAACCCGAAGTGAGCCTCATGGCCCAGAAATAGTTCACAAAGGGCAATGTATCCTGCTATGTGCAGCACGAAGGCAGGGGTGAAGTTGTGCAACTGGAGGCCGTAGAACTCCAGGAGCCCATGAAGGAATGGGTGGATTGGAAACCCAACGCCTCTCAGCAGATGCGGGATGAGGCATATTCGCTCCCCCGGGGATAGATTAGGAGATCTCTCCGCTTGCTCCCCACCATTATAGGTGGCTAGTCCGGCTCGGACAGGGACCATGAACGCCGGTGGAAGAAACCCTTGGGTTTGCAGCTGTATTAAGCGGTTTTGAGGAACAGAACATTCTTCCCAATCACCTGGCCTAGAGCTATGGGTGTCAGTGTCAAAACCGGTGGATCTCGAGTAGGGGGTCCCGATCTGTGCATCTTAGGCTAATGGTAACAGGAAGCAAGGGACACAATGTTTACCCAGGTTCGGGCCCTCTCGATGGAGGTAAAACCCTACTTCCTGCTTGATTAATATTGAAGATATGAGTAGTACAAGAGTAGATCTACCACGAGATCATAGAGGCTAAACCCTAGAAGCCAGCCTATGATGGTATGATTGTAATTGTGATCGGCCTTCTAAGGACCAACCTCTCCGGTTTATATAGACACCGGAGAGGGCTAGGGTTTACATGGAGTAGGTTACAAGGAAGGAAACATAATATCCGGATCTCCAAGCTTGTCTTCCACGCAAAGGAGAGTCCCATCCGGACACGGGATAGAGTCTTGAGTCTTGTATCTTCATGCTTCAATAGTCCGGACGATGTACATAGTCCTGCTATTCGGATACCCCCTAATCCAGGACTCCCTCAGTAGCTCCTGAACCAGGCTTGAATGACGATGAGTCCGACGTGCAGTCTTGTCTTTAGCATTGCAAGGCGGGTTCCTTCTCCGAATACTCCCAAATAATTATCGAACACGTAGACCATGTCCGGATCTGCAAAATGATCTTCACATACCACTGTTGAGAGAATGATATTTCAGAAATGCAATTTGCTGACAACTTTTTAGACAATGTGACATGTCATTTCGGTCGGTTCATTATTCGAACCGTTTTTCTACAACCAGCCACAACGCATATTGCGAGGCGGTTTCCTTGACACGTCTTGTCAAAGCAGGGATTGTGTCCCCTTATCACGGGATTCTCATCAATACGGGTATGGGTAATCCCACCACACCATCAATCGTGGCGCTTGGGAAGTAAGCGATTCCCAACGGGCAAGTGGGGAGGCGCACCACTTTCGTCGCCTCTATAAAGGGATAAGAGAGTTCCCCGTTTTTACCCACGCCTTCTACCTCCTTCGCCTACTCTTGCCTCCTCGAGCTCCAGCGCACAAGCCCAAGTCTTCTCCACACAGCTAAACATGTCCGGAGCAGGAGACAAGTGGGTGGCTTCCACCGTGAAAGAGAAGCATATCGTGAATCTTCGGGCTGCCGAATACTTGGCCGCAGACATCGCGCACCGGCTACCGGACGCCGGGCAGACCATTCCAACTCCAGCACCCCATGAGAGGGTCGTGTTTTCGCCCACTTCGTCCGTGGACTGGGATTTCCACTTCATCCCTTCATCCGCGGGCTCATGTTCTACTATGGGCTAGATTTCCATGATCTAGCCCCAAATTTCGTCATCAACATCTTGGCGTTCATCGTCGTATGCGAGGCCTTCCTCCGCATTAGGCCTCACTTTGGACTGTGGCTGCAAATCTTCTGCGTGAAGCCAAAGATCGTGAGCGGCCATCAAGTGGAGTGCGGACGGGCCATGGTGGGCAGGATGCCTAATGTCACCTAGCTTGACGGTCCTTTGCGGAGTCCGTGAAAGGGTGGCAGTTGGGGTGGTTCTACATCACCGAGCCATGCGGCGCCAACTGGGCAGCGGCCCCCCGAGTTCCGATCCGGAACCCCCATGTGGCTCACCTCCTGGGAAAAGAAGGGCCTGGCCTGGGGCGAACCTACAGAGCTGACCGGACTCCAAAACTGCATTAAGAGCATGAAGGACAAGAACATCAAGCTTGTCAACGTGATCCAGGTCATGCTTGTCTGCCGGATCCTTCCGTGCCAAAGACAGGCATTCAATCAGTGGGAGTTCGTCCCGGCCGAACACCAGATGCTTCGGAAGCTCTACGACATGACGCACAAAGGCGCATGGAAGGTGTTGTTCAAGGCCTCCGAAGTACCTCCTCCCACATCCCAGGACCGCAGGCTTCACGCTGCGCGGCCTCCTAGTAAGGTGAGTTTTCAGACTACCACCGGATTCGGTTCTTCCCAATATATTCATGGGGGAGTCTTAAGTAATTGTGCATATTTGTTCAGGATTATGTGGAGACAAGGGAGTAGATTGACTATCCGGCTCCGCTGCCAGAAGGCTCAGCTGATGCTCTCCTAACGGAGATGCTAGTCCCGGCGCCCTACAAGGTGCCAGAGAAGAAGGCCGAAAAGAAGGCCCCAGGGACCCGAAACGGTCTCCGACGTAAAGTTGTGCCGGAAGCCTCGTCCAAAGACGACGAGGCACACTCCTCCCCCGAAGGGGAGGAAGAAGAAGAAGAAGAAGGGGCCACCCCACCCGGAGAGGGTGAGGGGCCCGGGAAGGCAGACTAGGGGGCCGGGAAAGGCCCCCGACGCAAGGCCGTCATACCCATGTCGTCTGACGACGATGAGGCAGATTCCTCCCGCAGAGGTGGGGGGGGGGCAAGCAAGAAGAGACTCTACCTCCCCGCACTGGGGAGGAGAAAAAGAGGAAAGCCGCCCCGGAGGGGGAGGCTGGGACATCCAAGAAGGGAAAGGTGTCCCTTCTGGACTACTCCGCCACGGCCGCTCACAGCGAGGAGGGATGGCTGCCCAGGGAGAAGCCCCAGGCGAGATTGTAAGTCTACGCACTCTATCGTGATTTTACTTCATAGTCTTTTTATAGCGCCGAACATATATGCAGTCCGGCCAGGGCTCATCCCGAAGTCTCGTCTTCGGATGGGTCCATGAGCGATTCATTGATGAACTCACTCCCGACGGCCACTACTCCTCAACCCGCGGATGACACAGAGGTGTTGTCCCGAAGGCTTCCAGAGCAGGGGGAGGTGACTCTGGAGACGCCTCAAGGCGAAGCTCCAGATGTCGGACACGCGGGGTTCAAGATCCTTGCGGATCGTGTCGATGAGAGCCACGGTAGGCCGGGCTCTCAGCCGAACACGGTTCCGGAACCCCCAACGGTTCTGGACTCAGGCGGGCAGCCCCTCGTTAGGGAGGGCGAGCCGTCCGTCCCGAGGACTTCCGCTATGCCCGAGGCGTCAGATTGTCTGCTGGAAGAGCTTCGAGGCGCTTCTATGGATGAAGAGCACCGTACTCTTATGAGTGCGGTGATTCGGAAGGTTTTGTGTGCCAAAAGCAGACTAACCGAAGTTTGCACCAACCTCTTGACAGGCTTTGAGGTAAGTAAAAAATGTGTGAAATTACCACCCAATAGGTAGTAGCCCCTGATACTCTGTTTGGTGTTTGGAAAGAAAAGCCAAACGGAGGGTCAATTATAATCCGCAGGAGTCTAATAATAAATGTGCATGTGAAGGAGCAGGCTGTGCTGCTTGCCACTGCTGCCCGCACAACTGAGGTCGCCGAACTAAAGCGGGACTTGGAGCAGGTGCAGGGAGAGCTCAACCTCACAAAGAGGCAACTTGAGGAGAACAAAGGTGAGTGATTCCCTGCTCTTATGTATTTAAGGATAGATAAAATTGGGTATTCTAATGACGAAGCTTCGTGACTATGTAACAGAGGCCACCGCCAAAGTGGCGTCCCTGAAGAAAGCGCTGTCCGAGGCCGAAGACAAGGCGTCCTTGGAATGCAAGGAGCGCGAAAAGCAAGATGCTAGAGTGGGCGAGGTATAGCAAGAGCTCCAGGATCACGACAAGAAGTTCGAGTCCGTGGAGCAAGATCTTAAGATTAAAGAGGTCGAGCTTGCGAAGGCCCTTGTGAGTATGAAAGACGCCAAGGCCGAAGCCGAGAAGGCACAACAGGAAATCCAGGAGGCCAAAAAGATAGCGACGGGTAAGCAATTCTTTATTCAAAGCAAACATGTGGAGGAGGCGTTTCTTTTACTTACCCGAATTCGGAGCTCTCCAGGGGCATTCGCAGATCTGCCACGCAGCGTATCAGATGCCGCGGAGTTCTATCGTGCCCAGGAGGGGAGCTCAACGGAGAAGCTGTTCTGGTCCCAGTATGCTGGGGCCGAATACCCAATGCCTCTGAGTGACCAACTGAAGCAGTTGGTCGAACTCCACAGGGCGGCCGAAGTGGCTATGAAAGATTTTATAGTACGGATGTGGCCTGATGAGCCCCTGCACACTAGCTACTTCGGCCTGATCAAGCGGATGGTGCATGCCTGTCCGCGGCTTGAAGTTATCAAGCAATCCGTTTGCATTGAGGGTGCCCGCCGGGCCTTTGCCCGCGTGAAAGTGCACTGGGGCAAGCTTGATGCGGAGAAGCTGGTGAAGGATGGGCCGCCAGAGGGCAAGGCGCATCCCCATCCCAAGAAGTACTATGATGGCGTTATGAAGGGCGCTCATCTCGTGGCCGATGAATGTATCAAGGACAAGATCTTTGACTAAATGTACCTCTGCCGCTGTTGTAATTTAAAGACGAAGTTACCTGTTCTATGTAGCATTGTTTGATTTAAAATATTACCTTTTGTGTGGCTGTTTATAGAATACTAAAAGTAGGCCAGTCGTCGGCTTCCACCCCCACGCAACTAGTACCGGGGTGTTCCTGGAAAAACCCGGATACTCTTTATCCAAATGTTTGGTCCCTTAAGGAGGTATCCTAGCGAACAAGGCAATCAGACTATGCGGCTTTATAACTTTCACTTAGCCATAGAAGTCTATAATTTTAAATTTCGGGCTTTGGTCCAGCTTTGGGCTTCTTCACGGGAGGGACAACTTGCTTGCCATTCTACTTGAAGTTCCCTTTCTTTCCCTTTGCCCTTTTCTTGAAACTACTGGTCTTGTCAATCATCAACACTTGATGTTCTTTCTTGATTTCTAGCTTCGTCGATTTCAGCATTACGAAGAGCTCGGGAATTGTTTTTGTCATCCCTTGCATACTATAGTTCATCACAAAGTTCCAGTAACTTGGTGATGGTGACTAGAGAACTCTGTCAATCACTATCTTATCTGGAAGATTAACTCCCACTTGATTCCAGCGATTGTAGTACCCAGATATTCTGAGTACATGCTCACTAGCTGAGCAATTCTCCTCCATCTTTTAGGTGAAGTACTTGTCGGAGGTCTCATACCTCTTGACACGGGCATGAGTCTGAAATACCAATTTCAGCTCTTGGAACATCTCATATGCTCCGTCACGTTTCAAAAATGTTTTCCAAGTCCCGGTTCTAAGCCGTAAAGCATGGTGCACTAAACTATCAAGTAGTCATCATATTGAGCTAGCCAAACGTTCATAATGTTTGCATCTGCTCCTGCAATAGGTCTGTCACCTAGCGGTGCATCAAGGACATAATTCTTATGTGCAGCAATGAGGATACACCTCACATCAAGGACCTAGTCCGCATCATTGCTACTATCATCTTCAACTTATTTTTCTCTAGGAACATATCAAAAATAAAGGGAGGCTATAACGCGAGCTATTGGTCTACAACATAATCGACATGCAAAATACTATCAGGTACTAAGTTCGTGATAAATTAAAGTTCAATTAATCATATTACTTAAGAACACCCACTTAGATAGACATCCCTCCAATCATCTAAGTGATCACGTGATCCAAATCAACTAAACCATGTCTGATCATCACGTGAGATGAAGTAGTTTTCAATGGTGAACATCACTATGTTGATCATATCTACTATTTGATTCACGCTCGACCTTTCGGTCTTAGTGTTCCGAGGCCATATCTGCATACACTAGGCTCATCAAGTTTAACCCGAGTATTCTATATGTGCAAAACTGGCTTGCACCCGTTGAATCTGAACGTAGAGCTTATCACACCCGATCATCACGTGGTGTCTCGGCACGACGAACTTTTGCAACGATGCATACTCAGGGAGAACACTTGTACCTTGAAATTTAGTGAGAGATCATATTATAATGCTACCGCCGAACTAAGCAAAATAAGATGCATAAAGGATAAACATCAAATGCAATCAATATAAGTGATATGATATGGCCATCATCATCTTGTGCCTTTGATCTCCATCTCCAAAGCATCGTCATGATCACCATCGTCACCGGCGCGACACCTTGATCTCCATCGTAGCATCGTTGTCATCTCACCAACTATTGTTTCTACGACTATCGCTACTGCTTATTGATAAAGTAAAAACAATTACAGGGTGATTGCATTGCATACAATAAAGCGACAACCATATGGCTCCCGCCAGCTGCCGATAACTTTGTTACAAAACATGATCATCTCATACAATAAAATTTAGCATCATGTCTTGACCATATCACATCACAACATGCCCTGCAAAAAAAGTTAGACGTCTTCTACTTTGTAGTTGCAAGTTTTACGTGGCTGCTACGGGCTGAGCAAGAACCGTTCTTACCTACGCATCAAAACCACAATGATTTTTCATCAAGTATGTGTTGTTTTAACCTTCAACAAGGACCACGTGTAGCCACACTCAATTCAACTAAAGTTGGAGAAACTGACACCCGCCAGCCACCTGTGTGCGAAGCACGTCAGTAGAACCAGTCTCCCGTAAGCGTACGCGTAATGTCGGTCCGGGCCGCTTCATCCAACAATACCGCCGAATCAAAGTATGACATGCTGGTAAATAGTATGACTATTATCGCCCACAACTGACTTGTGTTCTACTCGTGCATATAACATCTACCCATAAGCCTGGCTCGGATGCCATTGTTGAGGAACGCGGTAATTTCAAAAATTTCCTACGCACACGCGAGATCATGGTGAAGCATAGCAACGAGTGGGAGAGTGTTGTCCACGTACCCTCGTAGACCGTAAGCGGAAGAGTTATGACAACGCGGTTGATATAGTTGTACGTGTTCACGATCCGATCGATATTAGTACCGAAAGTATGACACCTCCGAGATCTGCACACGTTCGGCTCGGTGACATCCCACGAACTCACGATCCAGCAGAGTGTCGAGGGAGAGTTTCGTCAGCACGACTGCATGATGACGGTGATGATGAAGCTACCGGCACTGCAACGATATGACCGAGGTGGATTATGGTGGAGGGGTGCACCGCACATGTCTAAGAGATCAATTATCAACTTGTGTCTCCATGGGGTGCCCCTTCCTCCGTATATAAAGGAGTGGAGGAGGGGGAGGGCCGGCCCTCCTATGGCGCGCCCAATGGGGAGTCCTATTCTCACCGGGAGTAGGATTCCCCCCCCCCCCGTCCCTAGTTGGACTAGGAGTGGAAGGAAGGGGAAGAGAGGGGGAAGGAAAGGGCGGTCGGCCCCCCACCCAATTCGGATTGGGCTTGAGGGGGGCAAGCCCCCTCCTATGCCTCCATCTCTTCTCTCCCACTATGGCCCAATAAGGCCCATATACCTCCCGGGGGGTTCCGGTAACCTCCCGGTACTCCGGTATATGCCATAACTCTCCCGGAACCATTTCGACGTCCAAATATAGTCGTCCAATATATCGATCTTTATGTCTCGACCATTTCAAAACTTCACGCCATGTCTGTGATCATATCCGGTACTCCAAACTACCTTCTATACATCAAAACACGTAAACTCATAATACCGATCGTCACCGAACGTTAAGCGTGCGGACCGTACGGGTTCGGGAACTATGTAGACATGACCGAGACACGTCTCCGGCCAATAACCAATAGCGGAACCTGGATGCTCATATTGGCTCCCACGTATTCTACGAAGATCTTTATCGGTCAAACCGCATAACAACATACGTTGTTCCCTTTGTCATCAGTATGTTACTGTTGGGGAACGTAGTAATTTCAAAAAAATTCCTACGCACACGCAAGATCATGGTGATGCATAGCAACGAGAGGGGAGAGTGTTGTCCACGTACCCTCGTAGACCGAAAGTGGAAGAGTTAGCACAACGCGGTTGATGTAGTCGTACGTCTTCACGATCCGACCGATCCAAGTACCGAACGTATGGCACCTCCGAGTTCAGCACACGTTCAGCTCGATGATGTCCCACAAACTCCGATCCAGCAAAGCTTTGCGGGATAGTTCCGTTAGCACGACGGCGTGATGACGGTGTCGATGATGCTACCGATGCAGGGCTTCGCCTAAGCACCGCTACGATATTATCGAGGTGGAATATGGTGGAGGCGGCACCGCACATGGCTAAGAGATCAATGATCAATTGTTGTGTCTAGAGGTTCCCCCTGCCCTCGTATATAAAGGATCAAGGGTGAGGGGGTGGCCGGCCAGGAGGAGGCACGCCAGGGAGGAGTCCTACTCCCACCGGGAGTAGGACTCCCTCCTTTTCCTAGTTGGAGTAGGAGGGGGAAGGAAGGGAGAGAGGAAAGGAAGGAAAGGGAGGGGGGCGCCCCCCTCCTTGTCCTATTCGTACTAGACGGGAAGGGGGCGCGCGGCCTACCCTGGCCGGCCCCCTCTTCTCCAATTAGGGCCCATGAGGCCCATTAACCCCCCAGGGGGTTCCGGTAACCCCCCGGTACTCCGGTATATCCCTGAAACCACCTGAAACCATTTCGGTGTCTGAACATAGTCATCCAATATATCGATCTTTATGTCCCAACCATTTCGAGACTCCTTGTCATGTCCGTGATCATATCCGGGACTCCGAACTACCTTCGGTATATCAAAACACAAAAACTCATAATACCGATCGTCACCGAACTTTAAGCGTGCGGACCCTACGGGTTCGAGAACTATGTAGACATGACCGTGACATGTCTCCGGTCAATAACCAATAGTGGAACCTGGATGGTCATATTGGCTCCTACATATTCTACGAAGATCTTTATTGGTCAAACCGCATAACAACATACGTTGTTCCCTTTGTCATCGGTATGTTACTTGCCCGGGATTCGATCGTCGGTATCTTAATACCTAGTTCAATCTCGTTACCGGCAAGTCTCTTTACTCGTTATGTAATGCATCATCCCACAACTAACTCATTAGCTACATTGCTTGCAAGGCTTATAGTGATGTGCATTACCGAGAGGGCCCAGAGATACCTTTCCGACAATCGGAGTGACAAATCCTAATCTTGAAATACGCCAACTCAACATGTACCTTCGGAGACACCTGTAGAGGTACTTTATAATCACCCAGTTACTTGTGACGTTTGGTAGCACACAAAGTGTTCCTCCGGTAAACGGGAGTTGCATAATCTCATAGTCATAGGAACATGTATAAGTTATGAAGAAAGCAATAGCAACATACTAAACGATCAAGTGCTAAGCTAACGGAATGGGTCAAGTCAATCACATCGTTCTCCTAATGATGTGATCCCATTAATCAAATGACAACTCATGTCCATGGCTAGGAAACACAACCATCTTTGATCAACGAGCTAGTCAAGTAGAGGCTTACTAGTGACACTATGTTTGTCTATGTATTCACACATGTATTATGTTTCCGGTTAATACAATTCTAGCATGAATAATAAACATTTATCATGATATAAGGAAATAAATAATAACTTTATTATTGCCTCTAGGGCATATTTCCTTCATTCTCCCACTTGCACTAGAGTCAGTAATCTAGATTACACAGTAATGATTCTAACACCCATGGAGCCTTGGTGTTGATCATGTTTCGCTCGTGGAAGAGGCTTAGTCAACGGGTCTGCAACATTCAGATCCGTATGTATTTTGAAAATCTCTAGTCTCCCACCTGGACTTGGTCCCGGATGGAATTGAAGCGTCTCTTGATGTGCTTGGTTCTCTTGTGAAATCTGGATTCCTTTGCCAAGGCAATTGCACTAGTATTGTCACAAAAGATTTTCATTGGACCCGATGCACTAGGTATGACACCTAGATCGGATATGAACTCCTTCATCCAGACTCCTTCATTTGCTGCTTCCGAAGCAGCTATGTACTCCGCTTCACATGTAGATCCCGCCACGACGCTTTGTTTAGAACTGCACCAACTGACAGCTCCACCGTTCAATATAATCATATATCCAGTGTGTGATTTAGAATCGTCCGGATCAGTGTCAAAGCTTGCATCAACGTAACCATTTACGACTAGCTCTTTGTCACCTCCATAAACGAGAAACATATCCTTAGTCCTTTTCAGGTATTTCAGGATGTTCTTGACCGCTGTCTAGTGATCCACTCCTGGATTACTTTGGTACCTCCCTGCTAAGCTTATTGCTAAGCATACATCAGGTCTGGTACACAGCATTGCATACATGATAGAGCCTATGGCTGAAGCATAGGGAAAATCTTTCATTTTCTCTCTATCTTCTACGGTGGTCGGGCAGTGAGTCTGACTCAACTTCACACCTTGTAATACAGGCAAGAACCCTTTCTTTGCTTGATCCATTTTGAATTTTTTGAAACTTTATCAAGGTATGTGCTTTGTGAAAGTCCAATTAAGCGTCTTGATCTATCTCTATAGATCTTGATGCCCAATATATAAGCAGCTTCACCGAGGTCTTTCATTGAAAAACTTTTATTCAAGTATCCTTTTATGCTATCCAGAAATTCTATATCATTTCCAATCAACAATATGTCGTCTACATATAATATCAGAAATGCTATAGAGCTCCCACTCACTTTCTTGTAAATACAGGCTTCTCCAAAAGTCTGTATAAAACCATATGCTTTGATCACACTATCAAAATGTTTATTCCAACTCTGAGAGGCTTGCACCAGTCCGTAAATGGATCGCTGGAGCTTGCACTCTTTGTTAGCACCTTTTGGATCGACAAAACCTTCAGGTTGCATCATATACAACTCTTCTTCTAGAAATCCATTCAGGAATGTTGTTTTGATATCCATTTGCCATATTTCATAATCATAAAATGTGGCAATTGCTAACATGATTCGGACAGACTTAAGCATCGCTAGTGGTGAGAAAGTCTTATCATAGTCAACCCCTTGAACTTGTCGAAAACCTTTCGCAACAAGTCGAGCTTTGTAGACAATAACATTACCATCAGTGTCAGTCTTCCTCTTGAAGATCCATTTATTTCTGATGGCTTGTCGATCATCGGGCAAGTCAACCAAAGTCCACACTTTGTTCTCATACATGGATCCCATCTCAGATTTCATGGCCTCAAGCTATTTTGCGGAATCTGGGCTCATCATCGCTTCCTCATAGTTCATAGGTTCGCCATGGTCAAGCAACATGACCTCCAGAATAGGATTACCGTACCACTCTGGTGCGGATCTTACTCTAGTTGACCTACGAGGTTCGGTAGTAACTTGATATGAAGTTTCATGATCAATATCATTAGCTTCCTCACTAATTGGTGTAGTTGTCACAGGAACCGGTTTCTGTGATGAACTACTTTCCAATAAGGGAGAAGGTACAGTTACCTCATCAAGTTCTACTTTCCTCCCACTCACTTATTTCGAGAGAAACTCCTTCTCTAGAAAGGTTCCAAATTTAGCAACAAAAGTTTTTCCTTCGGATCTGTGATAGAAGGTATACCCAATAGTCTCCTTTGGGTATCCTATGAAGACACATTTCTCTGATTTGGGTTCGAGCTTATCAGGTTGAAGTTTTTTCACATAAGCATCGCAACCCCAAACTTTAAGAAACGACAACTTTGGTTTCTTGCCAAACAATAGTTCATAAGGCGTCATCTCAACGGATTGTGATGGTGCCCTATTTAACGTGAATGGCGGCCATCTCTAAAGCATAACCCCAAAACGATAGCGGTAAATCAATAAGAGACATCATAGACCGCACCATATCTAGTAAAGTACGATTACGACGTTCGGACACACCATTACGTTGTGGTGTTCTAGGTGGCGTGAGTTGCGAAACTATTCCGCATTGTTTCAAATGTAGACCACACTTGTAACTCAAATATTCTCCTCCACGATCAGATCGTAGAAACTTTATTTTCTTGTTACGATGATTTTCCACTTCACTCTGAAATTCTTTGAACTTTTCAAATGTTTCAGACTTATGTTTCATTAAGTAGATATACCCATATCTGCTCAAATCATCTGTTAAGGTGAGAAAATAACGATATCCACCGCGAGCCTCAAAGTTCATCGGACCACATACATCAGTATATATGCTCTCTAACAAATCTGTTACTCGCTCCATTCTTCCGGAGAACGGTGTTTAAGTCATCTTGCCCATGAGGCATGGTTCTCAAGTACCAAGTGATTCATAATCAAGTGATTCCAAAAGTCCATCAGAATGGAGTTTCTTCATGCGCTTTACACCAATATGACCCAAACGGCAGTGCCACAAATAAATTGCACTATCATTATCAACTCTACATCTTTTAGCTTCAATATTATGAATATGTGTATCACTACTATCAAGATTCAATAAAAATAGACCACTCTTCAAGGGTTCATGACCATAAAAGATATTACTCATATAAATAGAACAACCATTATTCTCTGATTTAAATGAATAACCGTCTCGCATCAAACAAGATCCAGATATAATGTTCATGCTTAACGCTGGCACCAAATAACAATTATTCAGGTGTAAAACTAATCCTGAAGGTAGATGTAGAGGTAGCGTGCCGACTGCGATCACATCGACTTTGGAACCATTTCCCACGCGCATCATCACCTCGTCCTTAGCCAATCTTCGCTTAATCCGTAGTCCCTGTTTCGAGTTGCAAATATTAGCAACAGAACCAGTATCAAATACCCAGGTGCTACTGCGAGCATTAGTAAGGTACACATCAATAACATGTATACACATATACCTTTGTTCACCTTGCCATCCTTCTTATCCACCAAATACTTGGGGCAGTTCCGGTTCTAGTGACCAGCCTGCTTGCAGTAGAAGCACTCAGTCTCAGGCTTAGGTCCAGACCTGGGTTTCTTCTCTTGAGCAGCAACTTGTTTGCCGTTCTTCTTGAAGTTCCCCTTCTTTTTCCCTTTACCCTTTTTCTTGAAACTGGTGGTCTTGTTGACCATCAACACTTGATGCTCCTTTTTGATTTCTACCTCCGTAGCCTTTAGCATTGCGAAGATTTCGGGAATAGTCTTGTTCATCCCTTGCATATTATAGTTCATCACGAAGCTCTTGTAGCTTGGTGGCAGTGACTGAAGAATTCTGTCAATGACACTATCATCAGGAAGATTAACTCCCAGTTGAATCAAGTGATTATTATACCCAGACATTTTGAGTATATGTTCACTGGTAGAACTATTCTCCTCTATCTTGCAGCCATAGAACTTATTGGAGACTTCATATCTCTCAATCCGGGCATTTGCTTGAAATATTGACTTCAACTCCTGGAACATCTCATATGCTCCATGACGTTCAAAACATCGTTGAAGTCCCGGTTCTAAGCTGTAAAGCATGGCACACTGAACTATCGAGTAGTCATCAGCTTTGCTCTGCCAGACGTTCTTAACATCGTCAGTTGAATCTGCTGCAGGCCTGGCACGTAGCGGTGCTTCTAGGACGTAATTCTTCTGTGCAGCAATGAGGATAATCCTCAAGTTATGGTACCAGTCTGTGTAATTGCTACCATCGTCTTTCAACTTAGCTTTCTCAAGGAACACATTAAAATTCAACGGAACAACAACACGAACCATCTATCTACAACAAACATAGACAAGCAAAATACTATCAGGTACTAAGTTCATGATAAATTTAAGTTCAATTAATCATATTACTTAAGAACTCCCACTTAGATAGACATCCCTTTAATCATCTAAGTGATCACGTGATCCAAATCAACTAAACCATGTCCGATCATCATGTGAGATGGAGTAGTTTCCAATGGTGAACATCATTATGTTGATCATATCTACTATATGCTTCATACTCGACCTTTCTATCTTAGTGTTCTGAGGCCATATTTGTATATGCTAGGCTCGTCAAGTTTAACCTGAGTATTCCGCGTGTGCAACTGTTTTGCACCCGTTTTATTTGAACGTAGAGCCTATCACACCCGATCATCACGTGGTGTCTCAACACGAAGAACTTTCGCCATGGTGCATACTCAGGGAGAACACTTATACCTTGAAATTTAGTGATAGATCATCTTATAATGCTACCGTCAATCAAAGCAAAATAAGATGCATAAAGGATAAACATCACATGCAATCAATATATGTGATATGATATGGCCATCATCATCTTGTGCTTGTGATCTCCATCTCCGAAGCACCATCATGATCACCATCGTCACTGGCGCGACACCTTGATCTCCATCATAGCATCGTTGTCGTTTCGCCACCTATTGCTTCTACGACTATCGCTACCGCTTAGTGATAAAGTAAAGCAATTACAGGGCGATTGCATTGCATACTATAAAGCGACAACCATAAGGCTCCCGCTAGTTGCCGATAACTTGGTTACAAAACATGATAATCTCATACAATAAAATATAGCATCACGTCTTGACCATATCACATCACAACATGCCCTGCAAAAACAAGTTAGACGTCCTCTACTTTGTTGTTGCAAGTTTTACGTGGCTGCTACGGGCTGAGCAAGAACCGTTCTTACCTATGCATCAAAACCACAATAATAGTTCGTCAAGTTAGTGTTGTTTTAACCTTCTCAAGGACTGGGCGTAGCCACACTCGGTTCAACTAAAGTTGGAGAAACTGACACCTGCCAGCCACCTATGTGCAAAGCACGTCGGTAGAACCAGTCTCGCGTAAGCGTACGCGTAATTTTGGTCCGGGCCGCTTCATCCAACAATATCGCTGAACCAAAGTATGACATGCTGGTAAGAAGTATGACTTGTATCGCCCACAACTCACCTGTGTTCTACTCATGCATATAACATCTACGCATAAAACCAGGCTGGGATACTACTATTGGGGAACATAGTAATTTCGAAAAAATTCCTACGCAGGCGCAAGATCATGCTGATGCATAGCAACGAGAGGGGAGAGTGTTGTCCATGTACCCTCGTAGACCAAAAGATGAAGCGTTAGCACAACGTGGTTGATGTAGTCGTACGTCTTCATGATCCGACCGATCCAAGTACCGAACGTACGACACCTCCGAGTTCAGCACACGTTGAGCTCGATGACGTCCCACGGACTCCGATCTAGCAGAGCTTTGCGGGAGAGTTCCGTTAGCACGACGGCGTGATGACGGTGTCGATGATGCTACCGATGCAGGGCGTCGCCTAAGCACCGCTACGATATTACCGAGGTGGAATATGGTGGAGGGGGGCACCGCACACGGCTAAGAGATCAATGATCATTTGTTGTGTCTAGAGGTACCCCTGATGAGGATACAGACCTGGGGTAGGGTCATAGGCCGTACCTATACGTCCTACCAAAGGTCACTACCCAAGAAGGCAAGAAGGTCAAGAGACTCCGTGAGACCCCCAGTCAAAGGTGTCGAGTGCGATCCACTCGACGCCATGTCACTCGGGAGTCTCCTTACCTACCGTCACTTGACTAACAAGAGAATCACTCGACCCCCCGAAGACTAGGAGTCACTCAGCGTACAACGGCCGCGCATTCACTTTGTAGTCTTTAAGGCCATTAATAGCACTTAAGGCTGGCGTTACCAGTAACGCCAGCACTTTATGTACATTTAGTCCCTTGTAATGGAGGGCGGGAGAGGTCCTGGCGCACTCTATATAAGCCACCCTCCTCCTCTGGCACAAGGGTTCACATCCCATGTAATATCACACGCATAATCCAATCGACCGCCTCCGGGCACTGAGACGTAGGGCTGTTACTTCCTCCAAGAAGGGCCTGAACTCGTAAACCTCGTGTGTACACCTTCGCCATAGCTGAGATCTTTCCTCTCCATACCTACCCCCTTTCTACTATCAGACTTAGAACCACGACAGTTGGCGCCCACCATGGGGCAGGTGTCTTAGCGACTTATTGTTGAAGTTGCAAGTTTTTCCGATCATCATCATGGTTTCCGGCGGTGAGATGGTTGAGGGCCGCGAGATCCGTCTCGGCGCGCTCGTTTTCGTTGCCGACGACTCGGCTTGGCTCTAGGAAGCTCCACTCAATGTCGAGGCGCTCCCCGTCCGAGGGGCGACGCACTTTCGCGCGTGCATTCATGGCGTCCTTCTTCGGCAGCCGTCGACTCAGTATCAGTCGGCTCCGATGACATCTTCCCTCCCCGCTGTTCGCCGCCGCAAGCAATCCGGTCGGTTGCGGCTTCAGCGATGGGTGAAGCATGTGGTGGCTCGGCGTTTGGCCACTCATCAAGTCGCGGCAATCGAGCCTGACGAAACTCTCCACGGCCTGTTCAGTCTGTCGACTGGTTCCGCGGAGACTGCATCCGAGTGTGATAGCAGCGATCCTGCGGCTGAAGTCCTGATGGTCGATGGTCCGCATGGCCCACCTGGCTTTTGCCGCAAAGACGGCGAAGAGGCTGGCGGCGATCCATCATGGGTCCACGAGGAGTATCATCTCGAGCCTCTCTCTTCGCAGCAGAGAGAGGATCTTCGTCATTGCAACATGGACGCACTTCAAACGCCCATCATTGGAGAAACTCCTGAGGATCGGGCCTTGGAGGAGGCGCACTTGGCTAATTTGGCCGAGCGCACTCGACTGGAGAATTTGCAACGCACTCTCGACGAGCGAGCCCGGGAGTGAGTCCCTGAGTCCACTTGACGACAGCTTTTCCCGCCTCCACCTAAGGTATACTGTACTCCGATTCAGAACCTCACTGCTACGGCCCGTATTGCAGAGTCGATTCAACCTTCCCAGTCAGAGGCTGGCCGAGGGTTGGAACAGATCCGAGCCTTGCTCTGAGCAGCAGGAGAGTAGAATTATGCGGTGTCTCAGTCGTGGAATAGGATACACAGCAGATCCGTGGTGGCGGATACAGTTCATCGGCCCATATCCCAAGATCACCCCCGCGGCGTGAAGGCCGTGGGCAGTACAATCGTCAGTTCAACCGCAACAATTGTCGTCGAGTGCTAAATCCTCCTCCGAGGAGTGCGTCGTACGTGCCTCGGCAGAACGATGACAGACGCCGTCATAGGGACGAGTGTAGAGCTCCAGTCAACCCAAGAGAGCCGGGCTTCGATGCGAGATCCATTCTCGTCCAAGGCATGTTCGACCGGAATAGAGCACATAGAGAAGACCTGGGCAGAGATCATCCGAGTGGCAGCAAATTACATGTTTTAGGCCTAGAGTGTTTCAGCAGAGCCATCAGGGCAGCAGTGATTCCTCCCAACTTCAGATTGGCAACAAGAGTTAGTAAGTTCACCGGAGAATCCAAGCCTGAAGCTTGGCTTGAAGATTACCGAGTGGATGTGCAAATTGGAGGCGGAAATGATGAGATAGCAATGAATCATCTCCCTCTTATGTTGGAAGGGTCGGCCCGAGCGTGGTTGACTCAGTTGGCCCCGGACAGTATACACAGTTGGGAAGAGCTATCTCGGGTGTTCATAGGAACCTTTGAGGGCACGTGCAAGCGGCCAGCAGGGCTTCCTGAGTTGCAGCATTGTGTGCAGAATCTGAATGATACTTTGAGGGAATTCATTCAGAGGTGGACCACTTTGCATCACACCGTTGAGAATGTATCAGAGCATCAGGCAGTGTGCGCTTTCAAGGAAGGCGTCAAGTATCGAGAGTTGGTTCTGAAGTTCGGTCGGATTGGGGATATGACTCTGACCCGGATGATGGAGATAGCCACCTGGTATGCTAACGGAGAAGAAGAAGATCGACTCCGTAGCGGGAAGAGTAAACCAGTCGGCCAAGAGGCCGGTGGAGGTGGTTCCAGTTGGAAACAAAAGCGTAAAGCCGAGCCAGCGGCACCTGGTGAGATTGCAGCAGTGGCTCAAGGAAAGTTTAAGGGAAAACCTAAGGGGCCCTGGCCTCCTAAGAAGGTAAAGGATCAAGCAGGAAATGATGTGCTAGATTTGCCATGTCACATCCACACGAAGAAAGATGAGGAAGGTAATCTGATTTACCCAAAGCATACCACTCGACAATGTCGACTCCTGATCCAACAGTTGTGGGAGAAACAACCCAATGAGAAGGACAAGGAGTCGGACAGAGATGAGGAGGAAGAGGAAGATGATGGTTACCCCAAGATCAATTCCACTCTCATGATTTTTGCTCATGTTGAGAGCAAGAGT
This sequence comes from Triticum aestivum, assembly GCF_018294505.1. Lineage (NCBI taxonomy): Eukaryota > Viridiplantae > Streptophyta > Magnoliopsida > Poales > Poaceae > Triticum > Triticum aestivum. Next base: position 589,816,553 of record NC_057795.1, read on the forward strand.
CGATTGAAGGTCATCAACAGAGAGGTGAATACGATTGCTCCGGCAACGACGACCACGTACCTTAAATGGTCCCAGACAGCCATTACATTCGACCAGTTAGAACATCCTGCTTGCGTAGTCACCCCCGGGAGGCAAGCGCTGGTGGTCGACCCAGTGGTCGATGGCACTCGGCTGACTAAAGTGCCGATGGATGGTGGTAGAGGCCTGAATAACCTGTATGCTGAAACCTTGAAGGGGATGGGCATCCTGATGTCCAAGCTTAGCGAGAGCAACATGAGATTGCATGGCGTTATCCCCGGAAAGAAAGCCGAGTCACTCGTCCAGATCACTCTCGACGTGGTTTTCGGTGACTCCAAACATTACCGGAAAGAAAAGTTGACATTTGAAGTCGTGGATTTCCAAAGTGCTTATCACGCCATCCTGGGGAGGCTGGCATACACACGTTTCATGGCTCGACTGTGTTATGTGTACCTCAAGCTGAAGATGCCTGGCCCCAAAGGTGTGATCACAGTCACTGGCAATCGGCAGAAAGCAGAAGAATGTTTCCAGAAAGGTTCCAAAATCGCCGATGCACAGATGGCGGCGGTTGAATTCCAAGAGTATCAGAAGAGTGCAGATCCAAGTGACTTGCTCCGAGCCAAGAAGCCTGCTACAGAATATGCATTTCAGTCGACTGGTGAAATGACGCCGATTCATATTCACCCGACTGATCCCAATGCTGCACCGACTCATATATCAACAATGCTCGATAGCAAGTAGGAAGAAGCACTCATCCAGTTCCTCCATGAGAACTGGGACATCTTCGCATGGAAACTCTCTGACATGCTAGGTGTACCCAGAGAACTGGCTGAACACCATTTGCGCGTCGACCCCAAGGTAAAACCCATCAAAGAGCACCTTCGGCGGTCCGCCATTCAGAAGAGAAAAGCAATCGACGAAGAAGTGGCTCTGCTGTTGGCAGCAGAGTTCATTGCTACGTCTTGCACTTGCGTTGGTTTTCCTCGAAGAGGAGAGGGTGATGCAGCAATAGTAGCGTAAGTATTTCCCTCAGTTTTTGAGAACCAAGATATCAATCCAGTAGGAGGCTCCTCAAAAGTCCCACGCACCTACACAAACAAACCGAGAACTCGCAACCAACGCAATAATGGGGTTGTCAATCCCTTCACGGGCACTTGCGAAAGTGAGATCTAATAAAGATAGTATGATAAGATAAATATATTTTTGGTATTCTATAATATAGATGCAAAAAGTAAAGATCCAAATAAAAGTAGATTGGAAGCAAATATGATAAGAGATAGACCCGGGGGCCATAGATTTCACTAGTGGCTTCTCTCAAGATAGCATAAGTATTACGATGGGTGAACAAATTACTGTCGAGCAATTGATAGAAAAGCGCATAGTTATGAGATTATCTAGGCATGATCATGTATATAGGCATCACGTCCATAACAACTAGACCGACTCCTGCCTACATCTACTACTATTACTCCACACATCGACCGACTCCTGCCTGCATCTAGAGTATTAAGTTCATAAGAACAGAGTAACGCATTAAGCAAGATGACATGATGTAGAGGGATAAACTCATGCAATATGATATAAACCCCATCTTGTTATCCTCGATGGCAACAATACAATATGTGCCTTGCAACCCTTTCTGTCACTGGGTAAGGACACCGCAAGATTGAACCCAAAGCTAAGCACTTCTCCCATGGCAAGAAAGATCAATCTAGTAGGCCAAACCAAACTGATAAGTCGAAGAGACTTGCAAAGATAAATCAATAACACATAAAAGAATTCAGAGAAGATTCAAATATTATTCATAAATAAACTTGATCATAAACCCACATTTCATCGGATCTTGACAAACACACTGCAAAAAGAGTTTACATTGAATAGATCTCCACAAGAGAGTGGGAGAACATTGTATTGAGATCCAAAAAGAGAGAAGAAGCCATCTAGCTAATAACTATGGACCCGTAGGTCTGTGGTAAACTACTCACAACTCATCGGAGGGACAAGGATGTTGATGTAGAAGCCCTCCATGGTCGATTCCCCCTCCGGCAGAGTGCCGGCGAAGGCTCCAAGATGAGATCTCGCGGATACAGAAGGTTACGGTGGTAGAAATTGTGTTTCATGGTGCTCCTGGATATTTTTGGGGTACGTAGGTATATATAGGAGGAAGAAGTACGTCGGTGGCCGCCCGAGGGGCCCACAAGATAGGGGGCGCGCCCAACAGGGGGGGCACCCTCCTATCTCGTGGGAGCCTCGGCTGCTTCTTGACTTGCACTCCAAGTCCTCTGGATCACATTTGTTCCAAAAATCACGCTCCCGAAGGTTTCATTCCGTTTGGACTCCATTTGATATTCCTTTTCTTCGAAATACTGAAATAGGCAAAAAAATAGCAATATGGGCTGGGCCTCCGGTTAATAGGCTAGTCCCAAAAATGATATAAATGTGCAAAATAAAGCCCATAAACATCCAAAAGGGGTAATATAATAGCATGGAACAATCAAAAGTTATAGATACATTGGAGATGTATCAAGCATCCCCAAGCTTAATTCCTACTCGTCCTCGAGTAGTTAAATGATAAAAAGAGAATTTCTGATGTGGAATGCTACCTAGCATAATTCGTTATGTAATTTTCTTTATTGTGGCATGAATGTTCAGATCCAAATGATACAAAATAAAAGTTCATATTGACATAAGAAATAGTAATACTTCAAGCATACTAATCAAAGTAATCATGTCTTCTCAAAATAACATGGCTAAAGAAAGTTATCCCTACAAAGTCATATAGTCTGGCTGTTGCTCTATCTTCATCACACAAAGTATTTAATCATGCACAACCCCGATGACAAGCCAAGAAATTGTTTCATACTTTAATAATCTCAAACTCTTTCAACTTTCACGCAATACATGAGCGTGAGCCATGGACATAGCACTATATGTGGAATAGAATGGTGGTTGTGGAGAAAAAAAAAGGAGAAGATAGTCTCACATCAACTAGGCGTATCAACGGGCTATGGAGATGCCCATTAATAGATATCAATGTGAGTGAGTAGGGATTGCCATGCAACGGATGCACTAGAGCTATAAATATATGAAAGCTCAACAAAAGAAACTAAGTGGGTGTGCATCCAACTCGCTTTCTCATGAAGACCTAGGGCATTTTGAGGAAGCCCATCATTGGAATATACAAGCCAAGTTCTATAATCAAAAATTCCCACTAGTATATGAAAGTGACGACATATGAGACTCTCTATCATGAAGATCAGGGTGCTACTTTGAAGCACAAGTGTGGAAAAAGAGATAGTAGCATTGTCCCTTCTCTCTTTTTCTCTCATTTTATTTTATTTTTATTTTCTCCTTTTTTTCTTTTTTTTCTTTGGCCTTTCTTTTTTGGCCTTCCATTTTTTCCCTCTTTTTTCTCTTTTTGTAAAGTCCGAAGTCTCATCCCGACTTGTGGGGGAATCATAGTCTTCATCATCCTTTCCTCACTAGGACAATGCTCTAATAATGAAAATCATCACACTTTTATGGATTTACAACTCAAGAATTACAACTCAAAGCTAGAATAAGATATGACTCAATATGAATGCCTCCGGCGGTGTACCGGGATATGCAATGAATCAAGAGCGACATGTATGAAAATTATGAAGGTGGCCTAGCCACAAATACGATGTCAACTACATGATCATGCAAAGAGCAATATGACAAAAGTAATGCGTGTCATATGAACGGAATGGTGGAAAGTTGCATGGAAATATATCTCGGAATGGCTATGGAAATGCCATAATAGGTAGGTATGGTGGCTGTTTTGAGGAAGGTATATGGTGGGTGTATGGTACCGGCAAAAGTTGCGCGGTACAAGAGAGGCTAGCAATGATGGAAGGGTGAAAGGGTGCGTATAATCCATGGACTCAACATTAGTCAAAAGAACTCATGCACTTATTGCAAAAATTTAGAAGTCATCAAAAACCAAAGCACTACGCGCATGCTCCTAGGGGGATAGATTGGTAGGAAAAGACCATCGCTCGTCCCCGACCGCCACTCATAAGGAAGACAATCAATAAATAAAATTGTGCTCCAACTTCATCACAAAGCGGTTCACCATACGTGCTTGCTACGGGAATCACAAACTTCAACACAAGCATTCTCTAAATCCATAATCACCCAACTAGCATAACTTTAATATCACTACCTCCATATCTCAAAACAATTATCAAGCATCAAATTGATCATAACATCCAATTCACTTTCTATGATAGTTTTTATTATACCCAACTTGGATGCTCATCATTCTAGGACCAACTTTAAAACCATAACAAATACCATGCTGTTCTAAAAGACTCTCAAAAAGATATAAGTGAAGCATGAGAGACTAGTAATTTCTTCAAAATTAAGACACCACCGTGCTCTAAAAATTATAAGTGAAGCACTAGAGCAAAAACTATCAAGCTCAAAAGATATAAATGAAGCACATAGAGTGTTCTAGCAAATTCTAATCAATTAGGCTTCTCCCAAAAGGTGTGTACAGCAAGGATGATTGTGGTAAACTAAAAAGAAAAGACTAATATAATACACGACGCTCCAAGAAAAACACATATCATGTGGCGAATAAAAATATAGCTACAAGTAAAGTTACCAATGAACGAAGACGAAAGAGGGGATGCCTTCCCGGGGCATCCCCAAGCTTAGTCTTTTGGATATCCTTGAATATCTTGGGGTGCCATAGGCATCCCCAAGCTTAGGCTCTTTCCACTCCTTATTCCATAGTCCATAAAAGATTTACCCAAAACTTGAAAACTTCACAACACAAAACTCAACAGGAAATCTTATAAGCTCCGTTAGTGAAAGAAAAGAAAACCACCACATAAGGTACTGTAATGAACTCATTATTTATTTATTTTTGTGTTAAACCTACTGTATTCCAACTTCCTTATGGTTTATAAACTAATTTACTAGCCATAGATGCATTGAAATAAGCAAACAACACACGAAAAACAGAATCTGTCAAAAACAGAACAGTCTGTAGAAATCTTTAACTAACGCAAACTTCTGGAACTTTAAAAATCCTACCAAAATAGGAAGTCCTGGAAAATTTGTTTATTGAACAGGAGCAAAACGAATCAACGCAAAAGCACGTTCCTGTGATTTAACAAAATTATATTTGTGCGTGCAAAGTTTCTGTTTCTCAGCAGAATCAAATCAACTATCATCATAGGTTATCCTATAGGTTCTACTTGGCACAAACACTAATTAAAAGATAAAACCACATCTAAACAGAAGGTAGATGTAAGAATTATTACTAAACAGGAGCAAAAACAAAAAAAACAAAGAAAATTGGGTTGCCTCCCAACTAGTGCTATTGTTTAACGCCCCTAGCTAGGCATAAAAGCAAAGATAGATCTAACGAGTGCCATCTTTGGTACTCAATTCCTCAATAGAGCACTTATAATCTTTAAGGGTTTCTCCCTTTTTAGCAATGATTAAACCTTTAGGCAAAAATTCAAGAAATTCGTTCGTAGCAAAAGGTTCCTTAACGATAGAAAGGCCATTGGGGAGAATACTTATGGATTTGAGATCCGCGTCTCCCTTACTAGAAGATTCACCCTTATTTTTAGGAACATAGATAAACTTGGCAGCTTTAATAGAGGGTTTTGGAGTGTTTTTCATGGGGGAAAACGTGGAACCTAAGTTTGTAATGATATCCTCAAGTTTACCGATTCTAGAAGAGTCTAGATCTAATTTTTCATTAACTATAGGTTCTTTTTCTTTAAGATTTTTCAAAGTAACTCCAACCCTAGATCCATATTGGGTAATGTGATTATGGATCTTTTTATCCAAATTTTTAATCAACTCAATAGTGGCCATTCTATTTTCAATAATATCAAGCCGTTGCATCACATGTTCTAAAGTTAAAACTGTTCCATTAACCAAAAGAGGTGGTGGGCCAAACAAATCTAACATAGCATTATAAGCATCAAACGTATGACTACTCAAGAAATCACCTCCGGCAACAGTATCAAGAACACATCTATTCCAAGGAGTAATGCCTACATAAAAATTGCGGAGAAGAACGGAAGTAGAAAGCTTCCTAGTAGATTTATTTTGAGCATTGCAAATTCTATGCCAAGCATCTTTTAAATTTTCTCCCTCCCTTTGCTTAAAATTAAGAATTTCATGTTCAGGAGTGATAACGAGGATAGGAGGGCTAGCCATAACGACAAGGTAATCGAACTAACACATGAGCAAACGGAAGAAGGCAAGCGAAAAGAGAGGAGGGGGATGGGAAAGAGAGGGCGAACAAAACTGCAAGGGTGAAGTGGGGGAGAGGAAAACGAGAGGCAACTGGCAAATAATGTAAATGCGAGGGAGATGGGTTTGTGATGGGTACTTGGTATGTCTTCACTTGAGCGAAGACCTCCCCGGCAACGGTGCCAGAAATCCTTCTTGTTACGTCTTGAGCTTGCGTTGGTTTTCCTCGAAGAGGAGAGGGTGATGCAGCAATAGTAGCGTAAGTATTTCCCTCAGTTTTTGAGAACCAAGGTATCAATCCAGTAGGAGGCTCCTCAAAAGTCCCACGCACCTACACAAACAAACTGAAAACTCGCAACCAACGCAATAAAGTGGTTGTCAATCCCTTCACGGCCACTTGCGAAAGTGAGATCTAATAAAGATAGTATGATAAGATAAATATATTTTTGGTATTTTATAATATAGATGCAAAAAGTAAAGATGCAAATAAAGGTAGATTGGAAGCAAATATGATAAGAGATAGACCCAGGGGCCATAGGTTTCACTAGTGGCTTCTCTAAAGATAGCATGAGTATTACGATGGGTGAACAAATTACTGTCAAGCAATTGATAGAAAAGCGCATAGTTATGAGATTATCTAGGCATGATCATGTATATAGGCATCACGTCCATAACAACTAGACCGACTCCTGCCTGCATCTACTACTATTACTCTACACATCGACCGACTCCTGCCTGCATCTAGATATTAAGTTCATAAGAACAGAGTAACGCATTAAGCAAGATGACATGATGTAGAGGGATAAACTCATGCAATATGATATAAACCCCATCTTGTTATCCTCGATGGCAACAATACAATACATGCCTTGCAACCCTTTCTGTCACTGGGTAAGGACACCGCAAGATTGAACCCAAAGCTAAGCACTTCTCCCATGGCAAGAAAGATCAATCTAGTAGGCCAAACCAAACTGATAATTCGAAGAGACTTGCAAAGATAACTCAATCACACATAAAAAGAATTTAGAGAAGATTCGAATATTATTCATAGATAAACTTGAAACCCACAATTCATCGGATCTCGACAAACACACCGCAAAAAGAGTTTACATCGAATAGATCTCCACAAGAGAGGGGGAGAACATTGTATTGAGATCCAAAAAGAGAGAAGAAGCCATCTAGCTAATAACTATGGACCCGTAGGTCTGTGGTAAACTACTCACAACTCATCGGAGGGCAAGGATGTTGATGTAGAAGCCCTCCATGGTCGATTCCCCCTCCGGCAGAGTGCCGGCGAAGGCTCCAAGATGATATCTCGCGGATACAGAAGGTTACGGTGGTGGAAATTGTGTTTCGTGGTGCTCCCGGATGTTTTCGGGGTACGTAGGTATATATAGGAGGAAGAAGTACGTCGATGGGCGCCCGTGGGGCCCACGAGACAGGGGGCGTGCCCTACAGGGGGGCGCACCCTCCTATCTCGTGGGAGCCTCGGCTGCTTCTTGACTTGCACTCCAAGTCCTCTGGATCACATTTGTTCCAAAAATCATGCTCCCGAAGGTTTCATTCCGTTTGGACTCCGTTTGATATTCCTTTTCTTCAAAATACTGAAATAGGCAAAAAAAGAACAATATGGACTAGGCCTCCGGTTAATAGGTTAGTGCCAAAAATGATATAAATGTGTAAAATAAAGCCCATAAACATCCAAAAGGGGTAATATAATAGCATGGAACAATCAAAAATTATAGATACGTTGGAGACGTATCATTCATCCGTGAAATCTACCACTCCGAGTGGCTTGCCAATGTCGTCATGGTCCCCAAGAAGGACGATTCACTTCGCATGTGCATTGATTTCAAGCATATCAATCGGGCCTGCCGAAAGATCATTTCCCTCTCCCCCGTATCGATCAGATTGTTGACTCAACTGCGGGGTGTGAGCGCCTGTCTTTCTTAGATGCATATTCCGGGTATCATAAGATCCGACTGTATGGCCCGGATGAAATAAAAATAGCTTTCATCAGCCCATTCGGGTGTTTTTGCTATGTCACCATGCCATTCGGTCTTAAAAATGCTGGAACCACATTCATGAGAATGATCCATAAGTGCCTGCTCACCCTAATCAGTCAGAATGTGGAGGCGTACATGGATGACATAGTGGTCAAGTCTCGCAAAGGTTCCGACCTATTGACTGACCACCTCGCAAAAACCTTTGCCAACCTAAGAAGGTACGATATCAAGCTTAATCCGTCAAAGTGCACATTCAGAGTTCCAGGAGGAAAGTTGCTCGGTTTTCTCGTTTCCGAACAAGGGATCGATGCCAATCCGGAAAAAGTTGATACCATCCTCCGAATGAAACGCCCCGTGCGAGTGCATGACGTTCAGAAGCTGACTGGTTGTTTGCCCGCCTTGAGTCGATTCATTTCTCGTCTCGGTGAAAAGGCCTTGCCTCTTTACCTACTGATGAAGAAATCTGATAAGTTCGAGCGGACTGAAGAAGCTGATGCAGCGTTTGCAGAGCTCAAAGCCTTGCTTTCCACCCAGCCGGTGCTCGCTGTGCCAATCAGCAAAGAGCCTTTACTGCTTTACATTGCAGCCACTGGACAAGTTGTCAGTACAGTACTCATGGTCGAGCGAGAAGAGGAAGGAAAAGCTTACAAGGCTCAATGCCCAGTTTATTATCTCTCTGAATTTTTGACTCCGTCCAAGCAACGATATCCTCATTATCAGAAGCTTGTCTATGGAATTTACATGACCATGAAGAAGGTTGCACATTACTTCTCTGATCACTCTATTACAGTCGTCACCGACACACCGTTGTCAGAGATTCTGAATAACAGAGATGCAACTGGTCGAGTAGCAAAATGGGCGATTGAACTCCTTCCACTGGACATCAAGTTTGAGGCAAAGAAAGCTATCAAGTCCCAAGCAATCGCGGATTTCCTTGCCGAATGGATTGAGCAGTAACTACCGACTCAAGTTCACTCGGAACATTGGACTATGTTCTTCGATGGCTCCAAGATGCTAAACGGATCAGGTGCTGGAGTAGTATTGGTGTCCCCCCGTGGAGACAAGCTTAACTATGTTCTCCAGATTCATTTCGATTCCTCCAATAATGAAGCAGAATATGAAGCACTTTTATATGGGTTGTGTATGGCCATTTCGCTCGGCGTCCGTCGCCTCATGGTATATGGCGACTCAGATTTGGTGGTTAATCAGGTGATGAAGGAACGGGATGTTAGAAGTCCAGCCATGACTGGTTACTACAATGCTGTCAGGAAGCTGGAAAAGAAGTTTGAAGGGTTGGAACTTCACCATGTACCCCGATTGAAAAATCAAGCTGCAGATGAGTTGGCGAAGATAGGTTCACAGACAGAGGGCATTCCCCGCAATGTGTTTCTGGAACATATTCATTCACCTTCAGTTCAGGAGGATCCCTTCCCAGAAGATTCGGCACAGCCCAAGAGTGCCACAGATCCGACTGAAGTTGAAATCCCAGCCATGGTCGACTTAGTCATGGAGGTTCTGGTCATCACTCCCGACTGGACAGTGTTGTACATTGCATACATTCTTAGGAAAGAACTTCCGAAGGATGAATAATAGGCTCGACAGATCGTCCGATGATCTAAGGCCTTTACTGTGATAAAGGGGCAGTTGTTCAGAGAAAGTGCAACCAGAGTTTGCCAGAAGTGCATCACGCGAGAGGAAGGTCGAGTGATCCTCAATGATATTCACTCGGGAACCTATGGTCACCACGCGTCCTCTCGGACCATCATGGCCAAAGCATACCGAGCCGGATTTTACTGGCCGCGGGCTAATGAGATGGCTAAGGAAATAGTGGACAAGTGTGAAGGCTGCCAGTTTTACTCCAACATGTCTCATAACCCCGCGTCAGCTCTGAAAACAATTCCACTCGTCTTGCCTTTCGCCGTGTGGGGGCTGGACATGATTGGACCTCTGAGGACGGGCAGGAGTGGATTTACTCATGTGTTAGTAGCAGTCGACAAGTTCACCAAATGGATCGAAGCCAAGCCCATCAAAAGCCTTGAACCAAGCACATCTGCGAGTTTCATCAGAGAACTTATATTCAAATATGGCGTCCCACACAACATCATCACGGATAATGGATCGAACTTTGATTCTGAAGAATTCAAAGCCTTTTGTGCCTCCCAAGGCACGAGAGTCGACTATGCTTTGGTCGCTCATCCTCAGTCGAATGGGCAGGCCGAGCGGGCAAATGGATTGATTCTCAAAGGATTGAAGCCTCGGTTGATGCGTGACCTGAAACTTGCAGCGGGAGCTTGGGTCGACAAGCTCCCATCCGTACTGTGGTGGTTGAGGACAACGCCTAACCGGTCGACTGGTAGAACTCCATTCTTCTTAGTCTATGGAGCTGAAGCCGTGCTCCCCAGTGATTTACTCCACAATGCACCTCGACTCGAACTCTTCTTAGAAGAAGAAGCGGAACAAGCTCGGCAAGATGCAGTCGATCTCCTAGAACAAGAAAGAGAGATGGCCTTGATCCGGTCGACCATTTATCAGCAAGACCTGCGTCGATTTCATTCCAGAAACGTGAGGGGTCAGGCATTTCAAGAAGGAGACCTGGTTCTTCGAGTGGACTAGCAGAGACCTCACAAGCTCGCTCCTGCTTGGGAAGGCCCTTTCGTCATCACCAAGGAGCTCCACAACGGAGCATACCGTCTCTTGAACGTCGAACATAATAAAGATGAGCCACGCGCCTGGAATGCGGATCTGCTCCGCCCTTTCTATTCTTAAATATCTAGACTGATGAGATGTAATAAGAAATACCTTTTAGTTTGGCTATCAAAAGACATAATTTACTTCCTCCAAATGATTGTTGTTTATTTCTTTTGTACGTATTACCTTAGCTGCGAATCTGTTTCGCCTAAGACGAAGTGATAAAAATCCTACCGAGTGATGAGTCTGCCTCTCACTCAGGGGCTTAGCTACAGCCCAGTGCTCGCCTAAGTGATAAAAATCCTATCGAGTGATGAGTTTGCCTCTCACTCGTGGGCTTAGCTGCAGCCCAGTGCTCGCCTAAGTGATAAAAATCCTACCGAGTGATGAGCCTGCCTCTCACTCGGGGGCTTAGCTGCAGCCCAGTGCTCGCCTAAGTGATAAAAATTGTACCGAGTGATGAGCATGCCTCTCACTCGGGGGCTTAGCTGCAGCCCAGTGCTCGCCTAAGTGATAAAGATCCTACCGAGTGGTGAGTCCGCCTCCCACTCGAGGGTTTAGCTGCAGTCCCGTACTCGCCTAAGTTCGAAAAATCCTACCGAGAGGAGAGCGACCCTCCCACTCGGGGGCTTAGCTGCAGCCTAGTGCTCGCCTAAGTTTGAAAAATCCTACCAAGTGGTGAGCAACCCTCCCACTCGGAGGCTTAGCTGCAGCCCAGTGCTCGCCTAAGTTTGAAAAATCCTACCGAGTGGTGAGCAACCCTCCCACTCGGGGGCTTAGCTGCAGTCCCGTACTCGCCTAATTTTGAAAAATCCTACCGAGTGGTGAGCAATCCTCCCACTCGGAGGCTTAGCTGCAGCCCAGTGCCCGTCTAAGTTTGAAAAATCCTACCGAGTGGCGAGCAACCCTCCCGCTCGGGGGCTTAGCTGCAGCCCAGTGCTCGCCTAAGTTTGAAAAATCCTACTGAGTGATGAGCAATCCTCCCACTCGGAGGCTTAGTTGCAGCCTAGTGCTCGCCTAAGTTTGAAAAACCTTACCGGGTGGTTGACAGGAACGTCAAGACCATTGCTGAGCGCCTTGCTGATGAGCTGATCAATGCTACTCAAGGATCACCCAATCGGTTGACAGGAACGTCAAGACCATTACTGAGTGCCTTGCTGATGAGTTGATCAATGCTACTCAAGGATCACCCAATCGGTTGAAAGGAACGTCAAGACCATTGCTGAGCGCTTTGCTGATGAGCTGATCAATGCTACACAAGAATCACCCGATAGGTCGATTGGAACGTCAAGACCATTGCTGAGTGCCTTGCTGATGAGCCGATCAATGCTACTCAAGGATCGCCCGATCAGTCGACTAGAACGTCAAGACCATTGCTGAGTGCCTTGCTAATGAGCTGATCAATGCTACTCAGGGATCGCCCGATCGGTCGACTGGAACGTCAAGACCATTGTTGAATGCCTTGCTGATGAGCTGATCAATGTTGCTCAAGGATCTCCCGATCGGTCGACTGGCCATTCTTCTCCAGAAGCTGCATCAAGCAAACAAACAACAATTCGAGAGAAAAATGAATTTCGTTCGAAGATAGGAGCAATATATGGGATGATAAATCCAAAGTTTCTTAACTGCAGAATAAAGTGCTCGGGCATCAGGCCCGAAGGAGTTTTAATGGTTACAAATTCACTCGACATTCCGAGGCAAATAAAAGTGAGGCATAATGTTTTTAATCACTCGGCGGGAGAAGGACTGGCTGGGTCGCAGAAGCTGTCGAGGTCGATGCTCTCGGCGATGCGAGTGGCTGCCTTGAAGAAGGTGTCCATGAAGTCCTGGAAGGAGTGCTTCTTAGTGTTTGCCACTTTGAGAGCTGCCAGTTTGTCTTCCTTAGCCTCCTTGTAGTGCACTCGGACCAAAGACAAGGCGACATCGGCACCACAACGGGTGGAAGATTTCTTCCACTCTTGCACTCGGCCTAGAATCTGATTTAGTCGAGTCATCAAGGACTCAAGATCTTGAGACATTTCCGCCCGAGGCCAGAGTTCAGCATCCACTTGGTCCATCGCCGCCTTCAGCCGAGCTAGATAAGCAACCGCACCATCTAAGCGCGACTCCAATCAAAGCAGATTCATTGCGGTGTCATCTTTCACCGGACAGTTGATGGGGTCGAGACCCATCTCCACCCGCCGAGTTTCAGCCTCAATGTCCTGACAGAGTTCTCTCCCATTGCAAAAAGTGATGAGTCGACGACGTGACAACAAAGTTCAATCGGCAACAAATTAATCGCGGTCGACTGGTCATACCTTCAAGCTTCAGAACAAGTTTGGCGGCGAGTTGCTCCAGATAGGACTCTAGCTTGTCGGTCTTGGTCTTGAGGCCACCAACTTCAGTGGTCAGATTTTCCTTATCCTTCTTCAGCTGCTCGACTTCTCGATTAGCGTCCGAGATGGCAGTCTTCAGCTTCGCGTTCTCCTCCTCCAATTTGCTGACTACAACCAGCTTCTGGTCCGCAAGCTTCATCTTCTCGCGTGCTTCCTTCTGAGCGGCTGCCAGATCCAGATCCTTTTGCTCCAAAGCCTCCTTCATCCTCTCTAAAGAAACAACACTCTTTAGACGAGACTAAAGTTGACGATTTTCACTATGCACATCTGCTTGTGTGAAATCACTCGGTTCAAAGAGACTGAAAGAAAAACTAGTGCGAAGTGTGAAGCTACAAAACAGACAAAATGGTCGAGTGATCACCTCCCATGATGGCCGTTTCTTGTTGGGCAGTCTTCAGATTCTTCTTCGCAAGTTCGAGGTCAAGTTCAACGCTGATATGCTTCTTCTTTAACTCGGTGAGCCGAGCTCCAAGATCACAAGACCTCTGCAGCCAGAAAGACAGACATGATAGTCGAAAGATACAAGCAACAATGAAGGAAAATAATTATTCTAAGACAACTGCCGAATGAAATATTCAATAGTAGTCTCGGGGACTACACCCAGTGGGTGCACTCAGCGTGCCCCCACTGGATCAAATCAATACTCAGCATGAGTTCAAAAAGAGAGAGAGAGATACATCATTAGACCTCAGTCGACTGCCAGCAGCCGACTGTGGTCTCGGGGACTACACCCAGTGGGTGCACTCGACGTGCCCCCAATGATTCGAAAAGTGCAGAATTGAAGATTTCCTAAGTTCTAAACGAAGGAACACCAAGTGCCCCCACTGATTCGACAAGTGCAGAATTGAAGATTTCCTAAGTTCTAAACGAAGGAACACTCAGTGGGTGATCAAATATAAAGCAACATTCAAAAGTTCAGTCGGAATTTTGCTGACCTGAACATTGGTCTAAAGGGCAGTGCTGGTGTTGTAAGCTATCTGGCTGGCTTCATGCATCACTTTCACCTGCTCCATGACAAGATTCGGCTGGCGAAGAGCTTCCCTAGCGGCACCCGGCGAGTCGTCTGGAGTTTGATATGTAGCAAAGAGGGATGGCTCCAGAGGGGTCGAAGTAGTTGCCGGGTCGGATGAGTGGAGTTGCACCGGTGCAGCAGTTGTCTATGCAGTCGACCCCGACGGATGATCAATCATCAACGGGTTAGCGAATGTGATGTTGGTCCGAACTATCGCCTCAGGCGCCGGCGTCGACTGAGGGACTTGGACTTCAAGCTTCCTCCTGCTTGAGCCTCCACTCTTTTTCCTCCTCTCCTGTAGAGGCACTTCTTCTTCTTCGTCATCAGGAAGCACAACGATATCTTGTGGAGCTACATAAGAAGAGAAGTATCAAATTTTCAGTCAATTGACCATCCACTCGACTAAACAGAACTTGGTTGAATGAACTTACCAGCTTGTGAGGTGGCCTCTTCGTCTCCTAGTGCCTTGTCAATGTCCATGTCAGTGGCAGTAGAGGTGGGGCTGGAAGGACACAAAAATTGGTCGGTCAGATCAAGAAAATCTTCAGTCGACCTACGGAAACACAAACAAGATACTTACCCTGAGGCAACGGGGACGTCCATCTTGATTCGCCGCAATGTCTTCCGGGTCTTGGGAGGAGCAACTTTAGGCTGCTTGGACACCTTCTCTATCGGCTCCGGAGTCGACGTCCGAGTGCGCTTCTGAGTATTGGCACTCGGACCCACGCTTTTCCCGCGCCCACCAGCCGGATCTTGCTGCTGTTTGGATCGACGTTCGGAGCGCGTCGGCGAGTCGACTTCCTCCTCCTCCGACTCCTCACTCTCCTCCTCCTCATCTTCTCCCTAAGAATCCCACTCACCACTCTCTTCCGCGTTGTCCTCCCCCTCCTGGGCCTGCTCCAAACCCTATTCACCATTGGGCATCTAATGCATCTCAGTGAATACCTGCAGAACAAATTGGTCGAATGAGAGTCGGTCGACATCAAGTGCAGTCGGAGCATGAATGGGAAGCAGTCGGAATGAAAAGCATACCTTGTCAGGTGGGTTTACGCTGCTGAAGGGAACAACTCGCCTAGATCGTCTGGGATTGTCCTGGTTGCCTGTGATGCTCCTCAGCCACAAGCTACTGTTTCAGACAACACTTCTTCTGGGTGGACCTGAGCAGTGTCATCCGGTCCAGAATACAACCACATTGGATGATTGTGATCTTGGAGAGGTTGGATGCGTCGACTGAGGAACACTTCCAGCAAGTCCATGCCGGTAACACCATCATTGATGAGCTGGACCACCCTATCCACCAACATCCTCGTCTCCATGGTCTCATCAGCAGTTACTTTCAGTGGGGCAGGAGTTTGAACACGGTCAAACGAGAAGGGGGGAAGACCAGTCGACTGACCTAGAGCTGCCACGTCCTGGCAGTAGAACCAGGTTGACCGCCAGCCCCTAACAGATTCAGGGATAGTCATGGCGGGAAAGGCACTCTTGTGCCTCTTTTGGATACCTAAACCCCCATACATTTGGATGACGTGGGTTTTTGAGTCACTCGACTTCGCCTTTTTTACCGACTGAGAACGAATGGTGAAGATGTGTTTGAAAAGACCCCAGTGCGGTCGACACCCTAAGAAGTTCTCGCACAACGACACAAATGCAGCTAAATAGGTGATGGTGTTGGGAGAAAAGTGGTGCAGCTGAGCGCCAAAGAAGTTCAAGAATCCTCGGAAGAAAGGATGCGGAGGGAGCGAGAAACCCCAGTCGACGTGGGTGGCGAGCAGAACGCACTCACCCGGTTGAGGTTGCGGCTCCATCTCCCCCTTCAGTAACCTTGTTGCTCCCTTGGCGATCAATACAGACTCCTCTAGTTCAGCTAGATCCTCCAGCCGGATCGAAGACCGGATCCAATCGCCCTAGATCCAGCACGCCTGTAGCCCCGCATGCGACGATGACCCGCGGGCCTGCTTCTTGCCTTTCGCCGCCCCTGTCGCCTTCTTTGCGTGCTCTAGCGCCGCCGTCTTGTCCTTCACCATGGCTGGAGAGCAGCGGCATTGAGAGCAGAGGAGCTAGGTGCGGTGGAGAAGAAGAGGAGAAAGAAGAAGGAACAGGCGAGCACAGTACCAGCGCCTCGGACCCGTCGCCTTATAAAGGGTTGTCTCCGAATGATGGACACGTGGGGCTAGGCAATCCTGTCAAATCCCAGAACAGTTGCGCATAGCGTACGTGGAGAAAAAGGCAGCACGGTAATTGAGGCATTGCTACTTATCTGGCCCGCTCGTTTCGGCGCTCTCCACCCCGCGCGCTTCCCCGAAATGTCGTATCCTGCGAAATTCGGGATACACTGCACGCAATCACACCCGAGATCCCGCGCCCCAGCATGGCACTCGACACATGAGGTCGCCAGTTCAATCGACAGTTCACTGAATGGATCAAGGCGACTGAATTGACACCAGCGTGCAGTCTCACAGAAGATGCTTGTGAAGACATAAAGCTCAGAGCGGATTCAACTTCAACCTACTTTTCACTCGGGGGCTACTGATGAGGATACAGACCTGGGGTAGGGTCAAAGGCCGGACCTATACGTCCTACCCAAGGTCACCGCCCAAGAAGGCAAGAAGGTCAAGAGACTCCGTGAGACCCCCAGTCAAAGGTGTCGAGTGCAATCCACTTGACGCCATGTCACTCGGGAGTCTCCTTACCTACCGTCACTTGACTAACAAGAGAATCACTCGACCCCCCGAAGACTAGGAGTCACTCAGCGTACAACAGCCGCGCATTCACTTTGTAGTCTTTAAGGCCATTAATAGCACTTAAGGCTGGCGTTACCAGTAACGCCAGCACTTTATGTACATTTAGTCCCTTGTAATGGAGGGCGGGAGAGGTCCTGGCGCACTCTATATAAGCCACCCTCCTCCTCTGGCACAAGGGTTCACATCCCATGTAATATCACACGCATAATCCAATCGACCGCCTCCGGGCACCATGACGTAGGCTGTTACTTCCTCCGAGAAGGGCCTGAACTCGTAAACCTCATACGTACACCTTCGCCATAGCTGAGATCTTGCCTCTCCATACCTACCCCCCTTTCTACTGTCAGACTTAGAACCACGACAGCTCCCCTGCCCTCGTATATAAAGGATCAAGGGGGAGGGGGCGGCCGTCCAGGAGGAGGCGTGCCAGGGAGGAGTCCTACTCCCACCGGGAGTAGGACTCCCTCCTTTTCTTACTTGGAGTAGGAGGGGGAAGTAAGGGAGAGAGGAAAGGAAGGAAAGGGGGGGCACCGCCCCCCTCCTTGTCCTATTCGGACTAGAGGGGGAGGGGGCGCACGGCCTGCCCTGGCCGCCGCTCCTCTTGTCCACTTAGGGACCATGAGGCCCATTAACCCCCCCCCCCCCCCCGAGGGGGGGGGTTCCGGTAACCCCCCGGTACTCTGGTATATGTCGGAAACCACCCAAAACCATTCCAATGTCTGAACATAGCCATCCAATATATCAATCTTTATGTCTTGACCATTTCGAGACTCCTCGTCATGTCTGTGATCATATCCGGGACTCCGAACTACCTTCGGTACGTCAAAACACAAAAAGTCATAATACTGATCTTCACCGAACTTTAAGCGTGTGGACCCTACGGGTTCGAGAACTATGTAGACATGACCGAGACATGTCTCTGGTCAATAACCAAGAGCGGAACCTGGATGCTCATATTGGCTCCTACATATTCGACGAAGATCTTTATCGATCAAACCGCATAACAACATACGTTGTTCCCTTTGTCGTCGGCATGTTACTTGCCCGAGATTCGATCGTCGGTATCTTAATACCTAGTTCAATCTCATTACCGGCAAGTCTCTTTACTCATTATGTAATGCATCATCCCGAATTCATTAGCTACATTGCTTGTAAGGCTTATAGTGATGTGCATTACCGAGAGGGCCCAGAGATACCTCTCCGACAATCGGAGTGACAAATCCTAATCTTGAAATACGCCAACTCAACATGTACCTTCGAAGACACCTGTAGAGCTACTTTATAATCACCCAGTTACGTTGTGACGTTTGGTAGCACCCAAAGTGTTCCTCCGGTAAATGGGAGTTGCATAATCTCATAGTCATAGGAACATGTATACGTTATGAAGAAAGTAATAGCAACATACTAAACGATCAAGTGCTAAGCTAACAGAATGGGTCAAGTCAATCACATCATTCTCCTAATGATGTGATCCCGTTAATCAAATGACAACTCATGTCCATGGCTAGGAAACACAACCATCTTTGATCAACGAGCTAGTCAAGTAGAGGCATACTAGTGACACTATGTTTGTCTATGTATTCACACATGTATTATGTTTCCGGTTAATACAATTCTAGCATGAATAATAAACATTTATCATGATATAAGGAAATAAATAACAACTTTATTATTGCCTCTAGGGCATATTTCCTTCAGTTACTTGCCCGAGATTCGATCGTCGGTATCTCAATACCTAGTTCAATCTTGTTACTAGCAAGTCTCTTTACTCGTTCCATAATGCATCATTCCATAACTAACTCATTAGTCACATTGCTTGCAAGGCTTATAGTGATGCGCATCACCGAGAGGGCCCAGAGATACCTCTCCGAAACACAGAGTGAGAAATCCTAATCTTGATCTATTCCAACCCAACAAACACCTTTGGAGACACTTGTAGAGCACCTTTATAATCACCCTTTTACGTTGTGACGTTTGATAGCACACAAAGTGTTCCTCCGGTATTCGGGAGTTGCATAATCTCATAGTCTCAGGAACATGTATAAGTCATGAAGAGAGCAGTAGCAATGAAACTGAAATGATCATAATGCTAAGCTAACGGATGGGTCATGTCCATCACATCATTCTCCTAATGATGTGACCATGTTCATCAAATGACAACACATGTCTATGGTTAGGAAACATAAACATCTTTGATAAATGAGCTAGTCAAGTAGAGGCATGCTAGGGACAATATGTTTTGTCTATGTATTCACACATGTACTAAGTTTCCGGTTAATACAAATCTAGCATGAATAATAAAAATTTATCATGAAATAAGGAAATAAATAATAACCTTATTATTGAATCTAGGGCATATTTCCTTCAGAGTGTGTCCATGTACCCTCATAGACCGAAAGCGGAAACGTTTAGTTAACGCGGTTGATGTAGTCGAACGTCTTCGCGAGCCAACCGAACCAAGCACCGAACATACGGCACCTCCGCATTTAGCACATGATCAGCTCGGGGATGTCCCTCCTACTCTTGATCCAGTTGAGGCCGAGGGAGAGTTTTGTCATCACAACGGTGTGGTGACGGTGATGATGAAGTTACCGGCATGGGGCTTCGCCTAAGCACTATGACGATATGACCGAGGTGTGTAACTATGGAGGGGGCACCACACATGGCTAAACAATGTCAACTTGTGTGTCTATGGGGTGCCCCCTCCCCCATATGTAAAGGAGTGGAGGATGGAGGAGGGCCGACCCTCTATGGCGCGCCCTGGAGGAGTCCTACTCCCACCGGGAGTAGGATTCCTCCCCCCCCCCTTCCCTAGTTGGACTAGGACAGAAGGAATGGGGAGAGAGGGAGGACGGAAAGGGGGCCCACCCCCCACCCAATTCAGATTGGGCTTAGGGGGCGCCCTCCACCTGGCCGCCTCCTCCTCTCTCTCACTATGGCCCAATAAGGCCCATATACTTCCCAAGGGGGTTCCGGTAACCTCCCGGTACTCCGGTATATGCCCGAACTCACCTGGAACCATTCTGATGTCCAAACATAGGATTCCAATATATCAATCTTTATGTCTCAACCATTTCGAGACTCCTCGTCATGTCCATGATCACATCTGGGACTCTGAACTACTTTCGGTACATCAATACACATAAACTCATAATTCCAATCGTCATTGAACGTTTAGCGTGCGGACCCTATGGGTTCGAGAACTATGTTGACATGACCGAGACACGTCTCCGGTCAATAACCAATAGTGGAACCTGGATGCTCATATTGGTTCCTACACATTCTATGAAGATCTTTATCGGTCAAACCGCATAACAACATACGTTGTTCCCTTTGTCATCGGTATGTTACTTGCCCGTGATTCGATCTTCGATATCTCAATACCTAGTTCAATGTCGTTACCGGCAAGTCTCTTTACTCATGTCGTAATACTTCATCTGGCAACTAACTCATTAGTCACAATGCTTGCAAGGCTTATAGTGATGAGTATTACCGAGAGGGCCCAGAGATACCTCTCCGAAACGCGGAGTGACTGTAACATCCCAATTTTCAATTTGGATGTTATACATAGATCATCATATGCATATCATATTTATTCTTGCATTTTGGTTGAGATCCTAGAAATCTTAAGCAACTCAAGGACCCAAGGAGAGAGTTGGAGGTTTCACAAAAATCATATTTGAATTTAATTCAAATTTGAAGAAAAGGATCAATTTGATTTTATTATTTTTCTCTCCAATTATTTCCAATATTAAAAATAAATGAGAGAAAATAATATGACTTCTTCAAATTAAGAGAAATATTGGAGAAAGAATTTTAAAATAAAATTATGATTTTTCTCGTATTTATTTGCTATTTTATTTGAATTAGAAAAATATGCATTTTACATAGTTGCATTTGTAGGCCAGAAAAATGTTCACTTTGTTCTAAATATTTTGTTTAGACGGTGAAAATTGTTTTTGGCATTTTTAGAATTTTTTTATAACTTATTAGGATTTTTCTGTTCACGCAAAATTACTTAAAAAAACTGCTCGCGAACCGGACTGGGCCAAAGGCTCAGCAGGCCCTCAGCGCTGCCGCCCTCCCTGCGCCCGAGTCGGACTCCTGCCGGAGTCCGAAAGCCGCACGCCGCACCGCCGCCTTGGCCCCTCCGCCAAGTCGGGCTCCCCCCCTTTAAATGCGCCCCCCACCAAGGCCTCGTCCCGCCCCGCCAGTGCCTCGTCACCATAGCCACCGCCGCCGCCGCGCTGCTCCGCTGCTGCCGCAGCTCCACGCCACCTACTGCCACCCGTGTTGACGCCTCGCCGCCCCACGCCGTTGCACGCCGCCCTGCCTCTCTGGAGTCTCGCCAGAGCCGTCGGAGTCACCGTTGGTCTTTTTCGGTTTAGGTACGAAAAATCGCCAGTTTTTTTAGAAAACCCTAGATCTATTTTTTAACTAGATCGGTACGGTTTTTCATTGGTTTATTTATTTAGCGGACGTTCGTTCATTCGTTCATTTTCAACAAATGTCGTTCACCGATTAGGTTCAGACAGCGAACGTTCGTTCATTAGCCTGTTCGTCTTATTTTATTTTCTCGGGTTTTATCTATGATTATTTTTTATCACGATTCTGCCGTGATCTTCAATCTAGTATAACTTTTTACTCGTGTATCCAAATTATATGAAACCAGCGCCTAAATATTCCTCTCGAAGCCCTCCTTCTAGATAATAAACTTGAACATGATTTTGGTACTGTAAAATTTGACTTTAGTCCAGATTAGTAAATGATCTTGTTTAGTTCGTATCTTGAGTTTTGTTGCTCCGTTTGAGTTGAATCTTTTTGCAAAGAATAGCTAATCACATGTGCTTTTTGTTAAGATCTAATTCACATGTTAATAATGTTGTTAGGTTTTGACTCTTGCTAGTTTAAGCCGTTGCTTGTTTCATGTTCGATTTGGATCTTTTCTCGAGTTTTCTCGTGTTTCGTTTGAGTGATTGCTTATGTATGCTATTGTTTGTCTATGCTAGATTACCTGAAGTGCAAAGCTTGTTACTACGAATTTGTAGAGTTTGCAGATCGTCAGCAAGGCAAGTTACACTTTGATCATACTCTTTTATACCCACTTTTCATTATGCATTAGTTCTGCCCCACAAATATTTGCATTGGTAGGATTGGGAACATGTGGTTTTGGTTGTAGTGTTTGAGGTAGGAACCTAATACCTTTGATCACCCCGGGAATGTATGTTATGCTTATTATTGCTTAGTCATGCTCGTAGATGGGGATTGGATCGTGAATCACACATGGAAGTTTGAGAGTTATTTAATATTGGATAACATTAAGGTGGCAACTTTAATACAAACCTGGGTGGATTGGTTGAGGCACCTAGAGTACCCAGTGTTGTCTGTTTTGGAAATCTCGGAGTACCCGTGTGATTATCCTATGGAATGCCACCCAGGCTCAAGGGATCATAAGATTATTCATGCTAGAAACTTTCATGTGCAGCCACAAGCCATTATGGGCTCTGGCATAGTTGAGTAAGTTGCGTGAGCTCTTGAAGAGGTAGACTAGCAGATGGAGAGGGTTGTAGGTCGTATTGTCTACACGGTGTGGAGAGTTAATGCTTCAGAAAGGCTATGTCTTGATCATCCGATCATGGATGCGGTTGAGTCTTGTGGGGAAAAGTGCGCAAACCTCTACAGAGTGGATAAACTAGTCATGGTTAGCCGTGTCCCCAGTTATGGACATCTTGAGTATCTAGTACTTGAATCTATTGATGTGATGTCAAAATGTTACTCTAATTAATCTTGATGATGGGTTAATGGTGATACTTTTAATTGGGATTTGAGTTGGAGGAGCCTTCTCAAATAATGGGCAACATGGGATTAGTTAAGTAAATGTATTCCTTTGTTGTAAGGAAAAACTAGCTTTATGCAAAATCATGAAACTTACAGCCTCCACCAGCCAAATATTGCATGTAGATACAGTCTTTGCACTATCATTGCTTTACAGTGTAACTATGCCAGCATATTCCATGTGCTGGCCCATTTCAGGCTGCAACGTCTTATGTTGCAGACTACTTAGATGATGAATAAGGTGCGATAGGTCTCTGTTTTGCACTAAGCTATGTCGTTGGAGTTGATGGACTCATTTCCTTCGAAGCCTTCCGCTGTTATCTAGTTTAGATGGCCTTCAGCCATGATTTATTTATGTAATAATACTCTTTATGAGGACTCGATGTAATACAATTGTGATTGAAACTTTGTTATAAATCCTCGAGTACTATGTGTGTCAGCATGACCGATCCAGGGATGACTCTCATGCACAGAGACTTGACCGTTTGAGGTCTGGTTGCTACAAGATGGTATCAGAGCACACGCTGCTTGTAGGACGCGACCACTGGAATGAGCCACATGATTTCTCTTCTCTACTCATTTCTAATTCTCCTCACTTTCTACTCTATAGATGGCAGATCCCATGAACAAATTCACTCAGCCAGATGATGACACCCCTTTTGGAAAGCACTTGAAGGAAGTCACTAAGTATCTGAACATCGGATTACCAAGCTTCACGGGGACCTTCTCTACACGTGTACCAGAAGAGGAGGGCTGGAAGATCAAAGTCTGGATACTTGGGAGGACCTTTGCACCAACAACGGAGCCTATTGATTTCTACCTAGATGCACCAAGCTGGAGTACTGGAAAGAGCATGGCCGCACATATCACCTTTAGATGCATATGCGAGGTGTAATACAAGGGGCTGGAGAGTACCATCTACCAGATATGTGGCCGCCGAGATGACAAATGGGAGATGATTCGTACCAGGAAGGATTGATCAATTGCAGCTTACATTCAAGAGATGGGAGATCATATTCATCGACAGGAGAATCAACAAATTATCCACATGAAGAGGATCAAGAAACTGGTGAGGAGGAACAATGAGCTAGAAGAGGAGATCAAGTCTACACGCGATGGATACGAGGAGGATATTGCTATATTGGTGGAAAAGAATTACGACCTGACAAAGGAGCTAGGAGTATTCATGGGAGACCCCGCGCCAAAGAAGGACAACCAGCCTGGAGACTACATCATCCTCGACGACACCGACTCTGACCCTGATAGCGATGATGACTACGTTGATGAAGTTGGAGCAGATATTATGGAGTCTTCTTCCGATGAAAATTTCTAGATGACCACCATTGTAATTAGTAGTATTTTCCCTCCAAGTAGTTGCAATGATCGAGTTAGTAGTTATAGGTTAGACCGCTTTTGTAATCTTGTGTGCTATTGATTGAAGTGAAGACTGATTGTGTTTGTCTCATGAGCATTATGGGTAGAGAATCTCTCTTAGACCCCTTTTCTATTTTGTTTTCTCACCTTTTCTAAACCCATCAGATGCCTCTGAGACGTGACAATGGATTTGCCTTCCCACCAGAGCTCACTTAGTTGATCCAGCAGCAGAATACCCTGATGCAACTTTTAGTCCAGAATCAGAACCAAGGCAACAACAACAACAACCCACCACCACCACCACCTGTTGATCACCTAGCCCGTTTCCTCAGGTTGAATCCGCTGGTGTTCTCTAGTAGCACCGAGCCGATTGTTGCAGATGATTGGCTCCACAAGATTGGAAGAGAGTTGACCACTGCAGGATGCACAGATGCGGAGAGAGTGCGTTTTGCCGCACATCAGCTTGATGGACCCGCAACATCATGGTGGGAGAATTTCACAGCCACTTACCCCATATACACTGTTACGTGGGATCAGTTTCACTAGGCTTTCCGCACTACCCATGTTTCTGCTGGAGCTATGAGCATGAAGAAGCCACTACTAGGAAAAGGGCTATAGATGGGATTGACACTAATGGCGCACCAGAAAGATGGTGCGCCATTAGTATATACTAATGGCGCACCACAATCTGATGCGCCATTAGAGTTTAAACTACTAATGGCGCACCATGCTACGGGTGCGCCATTAGTATCAAATTTTTTTTTAACTAGTGCGCCTGTCCAAACATACTAATGGCGCATCCGGGCAAAGTGCGCCATTAGTAGTTGTAACTACTAATGGCGCACCAGGCAGCAGGTGCGCCATTAGTATAGAATTTTTTTTGAACTAGTGCGCCTATCCAAACATACTAATGGCGCATCCTGCCCAAGTGCGCCATTAGTAGTTGTAACTACTAATGGCGCACCAGGCAGTGGGTGCGCCATTAGTATAGAATTTTTTTTTGAACTAGTGCGCCTATCCAAACATACTAATGGCGCATCCTACTTAAGTGCGCCATTAGTAGTTGTAACTACTAATGGCGCACCATGCAAGAGGTGCGCCATTAGTAAGTGGGCAGCAACAAGATATTTGGGACAGCCTCTCCTACCCACACACTCACTTTCTCCCCACTTCATTCTCTCCACCTCCTCCTTGTCTCGGGTGCCTCCTCTTTTTCACCTCATTTCCACCATAGATTCATTCAAATTAAGTGGTTAAATTACCTTGTTTTAATAGGTAAGTAAGGGGGGAAGCTATATTTAGGTTGTTCTCCTTACAACAATGTGCACATGCACTTTTTACGGCCTAGCTAGATCTATGTATGTTCGTGGTGTTGCATATGTTTGTGGTGTTGCATATGTGTTCGTGTTTGGAGGTGTACCGGTATTTGATATGCCATAGTTGCCAATATTTTGCCGGAATGTTGATTCATTTCCGTTTCGGCGAGAATTTTGGCATTAAGCATTCTTTTTGGTCCTATTTTTAGGGAAAGTCATGCCAAATTTTTGTTTGGTTCTAAAATATCGTTTTGCTCTACCCCGCAGGCGACCATGGTCCACACGATGACCGAAGGCATCGTGAATAGGTTTTTGAGGTCCGCGAAGGCCGAGATGCTTCAAAAGAACGAGACGGAAATAAGATGTCCGTGTCGAAGATGCAAGCTGAAGAGCCTTATTGCGGACCCGGATTCCGGGCAGGTGCGGGACCACCTGCTGTTGCGTGGTTTCATGGATGGCTATCGGTGGCAAGGTGATGAAGATGACTACGAAGTCGTCCGTGCGGGCCGGGCAAGAAATGAGGAAGGGCAGCAAGACAACCACCGTGGCTCGGGCGGGCGAGAAGACGAAGAATCCCCAGGAGATGATCACGACTGTGATGTTGTACACAGTCATCATGTAGAAGATGCAGGACATGATGATGAGGAAGATGCCGGAGCAGGCGACGGGCATGATCATGAAGATGATGATGCCGGCGAAGCAGACGACGCTGGACCATCGATGGGCTGGGTGCAGGACCCTCATATTCAAGAGCTGCTTCTCAAGCAGACGGATAACGCAAGAGCTGCCGCCCGAGAGAAAGCTAAGATGGATCAACTTGAGTTAGACGCGGTTACTCCATTGTATGAAGGATGCAGGCCCGAGGATACCCGCCTGAAAGTAACGCTCATGGCCCTGGAGATGAAGGTAAAACACAAAATGACCGACGCATGCTTCGACGAGAACATGTCATTCTGGCACGAACGTCTTCCCAAGGGGAACAAGTGCCCGACCAGTTTGGAGGAGGCGAAGAAAATCGTGTGTCCTCTGGATTTACCGCACGTGAAATACCATGTGTGCATGAACAATTGCATCATTTATCGGGACGAGCACGCGGAGTCTACAATATGTCCGGTGTGCGGTGTCACTCGATACAAGAAGAGGAAGAAAGCTCCTCGAAAAGTGGTGTGGTACTTTCCGATCACTCCTCGTCTGCAGCGGTATTTCGCGGATCCTAAGGTAGCAAAGCTCCTGCGTTGGCACGCGGATAGGGAGGAGAAGGAAGCGAGAAGATGACGCAAATGATCCGGAGATAGATAAAAAAGACAAGATGCTGAGTCACCCTAAGGATGCGAGCCAGTGGCAAGCATTGAACTTCGAATACCCAAAATTTGTGAACGATCCAAGGAACATCGTGCTGGGCGCGAGCACCGATGGAGTCAATCCGTTTGGCAGCCAGAGAAGCACACATAGCACCTGGCCTGTGTTTGTGTGGATGTACAACCTTCCCCCCTGGTTGTGCATGAAGAGGAAGTACATTCACATGAGTATGCTAATTGAAGGGCCGAAACAACCAGGGAACGACATCAATCTGTATCTGGGGCTGCTGAAAGAGGAGCTTGACACGCTGTGGAAAACGCCAGCCAATATGTGGGACGCCGCAGAGAAAGAATATTTCCCTATGAGAGCCGCACTGCTCACGACGGTGCACGACTATCTCGGTTACGGATATCTTGCGGGGCAGGTAGTCCACGGATTTTCTGGATGCGTAAGGTGCATGGATGACACAACGTATCGCCAGCTAGATAGAGATCCCGGGTCTTCGAAAACCGTGTTCATGGGACATCGAAGGTGGCTTCGCGACGATGACCCGTGGAGGAAACGCAAGGATCTGTTCGATGGTGAAACCGAACCCCGAAAACGCCCGTGTACGAGGAGCGGCGAGGAAATAGACAAGCTGTTGAAAAATTGGAAAGACTGCCCACTGCCGGGAAAGAAGCAAAAGGCGCCAGAGCCGGGAAAGAAGCGAAAGGCGCCAGAGCCGCTGCTGAAGGTATGGAAAACGAGGTCTGTTTTCTGGGACTTGCCGTACTGGAAGATCCACCGTGTGCCTCACAGCCTTGATGTCATGCATATCACGAAGAACGTGTGCGAGAGTCTGCTTGGTACCCTGCTCAACATGCCAGAGAGGACCAAAGATGGGCCGAAAGCAAGGGCAGACTTGAAATCAATGGGCATCAGGCAGGAGCTTCACGCTATATATGATGATGATGATGATGATGATGATGATGATGATGATGATGATGATGATGATGAGGCGAAGCAGGACACAGAAAGTCGTCGCAAAGGCAAAAAGGCCAAGAAGACCGGAAATGACTACCCTCCCGCGTGCTTCACTCTAAGTCAGGAGGAGATCGAGCAGTTTTTCACCTGCCTCCTAGGAGTAAAACTTCCTTACGGTTACGCGGGGAAGATAAGCAGATACCTAGACCCAGCGAAGCAGAAGTTCAGCGGGATGAAGTCTCACGACTGTCACGTGCTGATGACGCAGATACTTCCAGTTGCAATCCGTGGGATCATGGACGCGCACGTCCGTGAAACGCTATTTGGCCTATGCAACTTCTTCGACGTCATCTCTCGGAAGTCGATTGGCGTGAGGCAACTCAGAAGGCTACAGGAAGAGATCGTGGTGATACTATGCGAGCTTGAGATGTACTTCCCGCCCGCATTCTTCGACGTTATGGTGCATCTGCTGGTCCATATAGTGGAGGATATCATCCAACTCGGGCCGACGTTCCTGCACAGCATGATGCCGTTCGAAAGGATGAATGGTGTCATCAAAGGATACGTTCGCAACATGTCACGTCCAGAAGGAAGCATAGCCAGGGGCTTTCTGACCGAAGAGTGCATCTCCTACTGCACAAATTATCTAGGCATCGAGAACCCCGTTGGTCTGCCCGTCAACAGGCACCTCGGCAGGCTCGCTGGATGGGGTCACCGTGAGGGTCGCCGCGAAATGCATGTCGACTTCGAGGGTCGACTCGCCGACTTTGAAAGAGCAAACCTAGTCGCGCTACAACACATAGACGTGGTCGATCCTTGGGTGGTAGAGCACAAAACCTTTATTAAAAAGACGTACAATGACCGAGGCCAACAGAGGACGGACGGAGATACACTCAAAGAGCACAACTCATGTTTCACGCGTTGGTTCAAGCATAAGCTTCTGTCGTACCCTTTACATGAGGATTCTTCCGCGGAAGAACAACTCATATTCGCCTTGTCACAGGGCGCCGAGCACAACCTGATGACCTATGAGGCGTACGATATCAACGGCTACACATTCTACACCGAGGCCAAGGACATGAAGAGCGATGGTTATCAGAACTCCGGGGTAACGATGGAATCCTACACCGGTAACGACAAGGACAGATACTACGGAAGGATCGAGGAGATCTGGGAGCTGAGCTACGCTGGAGAGAAGGTCCCGATGTTCCGTGTCAGATGGGCCAAGAACGTCATAAAAGAAGACCGGTATTTCACCACCATGGTTATACCAGAAGCCAAATCCAAGACCGCGGGCGCAAACGTCACCGCGAAAAATGAGCCATGGGTACTGGCTTCCCAAGTGGACCAATGCTTCTTCATTACCGACCCGCCAAAGCCCAGTCGTGTTGTCGTGAGGAGAGGCAAAAGGAAGATCATCGGAATGGATGGAGTAGCCAATGAGCAAGACTTCGACAAGTACGGCGACCCGAGGATCGAACATGACGACGATGATGAAGTAGCAGCATACACCACAAGAAGAAGCAGGACCACCCTACCTAAAGGACGTCCGTTCCACAGAAGAACTCCATTTGCGAAAAAGAAGGGCAAGAAGATTGTGAACAGATAGCTAGCTAAGATCGATTGTATTTAAATCGTAGCCTTCATTTCTCGATTGTATTTCATGGGTACTTTTTGAACTATCATGAATATTTTTAAATTTCATGGACACTCGATCTCGATCCCCCTCCATCTCGATCGCTATCCCATCTTGATCCCCCCCAGTCCACCGGCCGCCGCCGCCGACCCCCCGCACCCTCGATTCCCCTACTCAACCGCCGCCGCCGACCCCCCGCACCCCGCGCACCGTCTTATAAAAAAAATTAGTATCAAACAGCTTTTTAAATGCTACTGTCTTATAAAAAATATTACTGTTATTATTTAAACAAGTTTGAACATATTTAAACATAAATAACTATCAAACAGCTTTTTAAATGCTAAAAAAAAATTGTGGAGCCTGGGTGTCGAACCCAGGACCTCTCAATCCCCCCTCCATCTCGATCGCTATCCCACCTCGCCAGATCCGGCCCCCCTCGCCGCCGAGCACCCCCCCCCCCAGTCCACCGGCCGCCGGCCGCCGACCCCCCGCACCCTCGATTCCCCTACTCAACCGCCGCCGCCGACCCCCCGCACCCCGCGCACCGTCTTATAAAAAAAATTAGTATCAAACAGCTTTTTAAATGCTACTGTCTTATAAAAAAATATTACTGTTATTATTTAAACAAGTTTGAACATATTTAAACATAAATAACTATCAAACAGCTTTTTAAATGCTAAAAAAAATTTGTGGAGCCTGGGAGTCGAACCCAGGACCTCCTGGTGTGAGAACTGGCTGCTGACCAGTCGAGCTAGTAGAGTGGGCTTGACATAGATAGGTTCTGGTACTACATAACCTTTTGGCTCGAGCTGAAATAAAAAAAAATACTAATGGCGCACCACGGTGAGGTGCGCCATTAGTATGGACATGCTAATGGCGCACCACGGTGAGGTGCGCCATTAGTATTGTGGCCCCCTTCGCCCGATCCCCTCGCCCGATCCCCTTCGCCCGATCCCCCTCGCCAGTTCTCTCCCTCTCGATCCACCGCCGCCGCTGCCGCTGCCCTCGCCCTCGCCCTCGCCCTCGCCCTCTCCCTCCCTCACCCTCTCCTCGCCACCCGGACGCCGCCCGGACGCCGCGCCGACGCTGCCTCGACCCCGCCCCGACCCCGCCGCCCGGACGCCGCCCCGGACCGCTGCCCCGACCCCCCGGCCGCCCCGGACCCGCCGCCCGGACGCCGCCCCGACCCCGCCGCCCGGATGCTGCCCCGCCGCCCTGACGCCGCCTCGACCCCTGCCTCTCTACGAGGAGGTAACCCTAACCCCACCCGCTTTTGTTGCAATTTTCACACCCTACCCAACCTGTGAAGTGCAATCTGCTGTCATAAACTGTGGCCTGCCACTATCCCATTTCATGCCATGCTAGTAACTAGGGTATTTTGGTGTGCATCTGACAAGACCTAGGCTCTAAATTGTAATGTTCATATTGGCACCAATCCTGACTGCCACTATTGGTCTCATTGGTTTACTACTTTATTTTATCTTAATGTGATCAATTGTAGAAATACATCATATGTAAGATGCTATACTAAATACAACATATCTTCGCAGAGTATGCAAGCACCTTGCTGTTTCCCCCATTTCTGTGCTTGTGTGGAACGGAGAATGTAGAATAGGTTGCACATGCTTGAATATCTGGGGTAGGATTGTTTGCTTTGTCTAGTTCTTGCCAACAGATAGGACTTCATTTCTGTTTCATCAGGGCATGCAATAAACAAACACTGGATATGTCTGATTGGCTGCTAGTTACATAGTGTATGATCTATGCTTATGTTGCATTTTTTCATACACTACAGTACTTGTTGAATGCAATCTGTTGTCATAAAGTTTGATTTGTCCATGCCCTATTTCATGTTGTGTGAATAACAAGGGCATTTTGGTGTGCATTTGACAAGATCTAGGCTCTAAGTTGTAATGTTCAGATTGGTGGTAGTCCTGCTTGCCTTTGTTGCTCTCATTGGTTTACTATTTTACTTTATCTTCTTTTGATCATTTGTAGCAACTAGCAATACAGCAGATACAAGATGTTATACTTCATGCAACATCTCTTCGCAGAGTATATGAGTACATGGATTTTGATCACTGGTTCGCTACGGATGACTCTAATACCTTTTTGCTCTCTGCAGGTCTTATTCCAGTTGGTCCCCAAAGCTCAAAGCTGACAAGGTGAGTAGTAACCTTTGTACTTAGTTGTATTCTGTAGAGGCGTTTTTGACGACTTCATTGTAAAATGTGGTGCATGAAAAGATTATCTTTATTTCCCAGTTTAAGATGAACTGAGTAGGTTTGATTGAGTGCATGATCAGTATTTACACCGCTTGATACAATTGCTTGAATTTTTGGAAAAATCTCTTGAACAACTCCTGATATCCTAAAAATTCAGAACAGTATAGCTATCATTTTGAAGTTTGAAACTAAAAAATATCGACAGCAGTAATTGTTCTAAGATGGTTCAGGATAGTGGATCTTAGGCATTACATTTTTCTTTTTGATGAAATAGGCATTATATTTAAGCTGGCAGTACAGTAGGCATAACCTTCCACCGACCACTCACATATCCAATTTCCATGATCTTCAACGGAAGTCAGAAACACAACATATCCATGGACTTCTCATTGTTCAAAATCTTCTCTTAGGATTAACCACAACAGCATATCGAGGGTTCAGGAATCAAAATATCAGTTACATCAAGAGTTAGCAATGACCAAACTGGCATGTAACAGAGACACTATAAAAGATAGCCAACATCCAGGTAGGCCAACATAACAGTGAACAAAACTACTGTCAATCAGCTCAGTTCTAGTGCTGTTGGATTTTTCTCGATTGTATTCTTGCAGTTTTGAAAATTCGGTTTATTCGGTTACTGAAAATTCAGTTAATTCAGTTAGGCACACAAATTTCAGAACTTTTGTGTGCCCTAGTACTTGGTGTTTGTAGAAAACCAGGAGTGTCAATGGGACTAGAATTCACTTGTTCTTATATGGGTTTGTAAAACTTGTTCATGTACTGAACTACTAATGCCTTGTGATGCTCTGAATTACTTGTGATGCCTCTGAATTACTTGTGATCACATTGAGAAAGACTTGTAAAGATGATGATCATCTTTAACAGAAAACAATTTGTGATGATTTTGCTAGTTTGCTGGGTTTTGTCTCCGACCATCATGACGTGATGATTTTGCAGGTACCCCGAGAGGCCCTTGAGTTTGCCGGAATGTCGATTAACTTCCGTTCCGGCAAATTCGGGTACTCCATATGTCCTATTTTCAGCAAAGGTCATGCTGAAATTTTCCGTGAATTTTAGCATGACTTTGCTAAAAATAGGACATATGGGGTACTTGTGACTAATGCATGGGCCGGGGTATCTTAGTAGTTAATTAAGTAGGATCAAGTGCCCCGGCGTACTTGTGACAAATGCATGGCTTTTAGGGTGCCTCGGTGTCGATAAAAACCGAAATGATGAAAAGTTAGGCTTTTAGGGTGCCTTGGCGTCGAAAAACCCTCAATGATAAAAGCTTAGATTTTAGGATGCCTCGGTGTCGACAAACCCTAAATGATGAGACCATGATCTTGTTCCTTGACAATAACCAACTTTTTGACCAAACTTTGTTTCTATTTAGAGAGAAACATGGCCCACAACGATGAGGCCGGGGGTTCGGGCGGCAAGGCATTCTGGGAGCTGTCCCAGGAGATGGAGGAACAACCTCACTTGTATGAGGCCGCCGCCTTCCCCACCGATCCTGAGACCACGGATGGTGCCGCCGAGGATGACCACACTGATGCCACCACTGATGGTGCCGCCGAGGATGCCACCACTGATGATGGCGGCGCACGCACAGATAGCAGCCAGCCGAAGAGGCAACGGAAGGACCGGCGCCCGATCGTGCTCCGCACCCTCAAGGAGGAAGTTACTGAAGTGGACTCCAACGGGAATCCAACGGCGCCCGAACGAATAGTCAAGGGGTACTCGCTTCAGCTCGGGTGCATTGTCCGGAGCACCGTCTCGATCAACACCGAGAACCTGAGGCATCCTGACCGGGGGAATTTGCGCCACCTCCTCTTCACGAAGCTGCACGAACGATACAAGTTCCCCGCTGAATTCGAAAACACAAGCCTCAAAGGGAATAAAGTGAACAATGCTGCCCTCACGAAGATGAGCAAGGCCCTGTCTACTTGGAAAAGCAATGTGAAGAGAATGATCGAGAAAGGTGAGAGTTATGAGAAGATCAAGGAGAAAAATCCTTCGATCACCGAAGATGACTACAACGACTTCAAGATCAATTGCTCGAGCACCGCAAGCTCCCAATCAAGTGAGTGGGGGAAACAAATGCGGGAGCTGAACATAGGGGAACACACACTCGGTCCCGGCGGTTACAGAGTGGCGGAGCCTATATGGGACAAGGAGGAGGCGGACCGTGCCGAGCAAGGCCTACCGCCCCTCTTCGATAAATACGGTGACAAGCAGACCAGGAACTTTGTCAGGGCCCGGTACAAGAAGGACCCGAAAACAAAGGAGCTTACCACGGATCCGAAGACCAGGCGGCTTGAGCTTGTTCTGGTAAGGAATACACCCCCGCGTAATTAGCTCCATATGGTTGCATTCTAATTAATGAAGCCGAATTTCTAAATGGTTCACATTCCTTCCGCAGGCGACTGAAAGCAGTAGCACGGGGTCGACTCAGAGCAATCCTTGGGACACCACTCTAAATAGGGGGTTGAATATAATGAAGAACAAGGATAAGCTCAGTAAGCCGACGTCAGCTGGTCGTGTGGCCGGCAAAGGCTTGTCGACAAAATGGGGGTCATACTATACCGCTGGTGTGCGGAAGGAGAAAAAGACCAGCTCGGAAAGCCAGGCGAGAGGTTCAAGAACTCAAGGCACAGGTGGCGTGGATTCCGGAGATTGTCCAAGAGCAAGTGGAACAACGACTCGGAGCGACAATCACCGCCCTTGTGCCTACCTTGATCTCGGGGTTGAGTGCGTGGATTGCGGGCGGCCAACAGGGGCCGCCCCCGATTCCTAGCTTCACGGCCAGCAACTCGCATAATGCGATGGCGGGGCCATTGGTGCCTCCGGCGGAGGCGGCATTGGTGTCTCCGACGCTGGCACGGGAGCTTAATGCACCCGGGTGTACGCCGGCCGGCACCTCTTCAGCAAGCGGCCGCTCCGTCAACTGCACGCCCGCCGTTGGCGGTGCCTCGACATTCGCCGAGCTCGACGCCATCATCACGGTAACTAATTAAGCCTCTCTCGACCGAGGACTTCATCTCCTTGCCTTTGACTGGGCATCCCTGACGCCCTACATGTTTTCGCAGGGCGCCGCCGATGTTCTGTGCACTCTCCTCCACTTCGTGAACAACGAGTTGGTCGATGTCGCCAAGGGAAAAATCGTTCAACCGGGCAACCCCTTGTTCCACGGTACCCAGATGCCACCCAACTTGTTTAGGGTTCAACTGGTTCGGGTGCTGCCAGGCTGCGACGACTTGTTACCTCCGATTCGACCCGTCGGGGCCGACGATGATGACGTGATGACCCTCAGCGCCTGCCTGAGCTGGCCCCTGCTTTGGCCGAAGAGCCAGATTCGTTTGGGGGCGGGGGACACCACCCCAAAGACAACACCGCCAGTCGTGCCGGTGCCAAGTCGGCCCCATGGCAAGACCGCTGTAACGGTGCCGGACATCCCTATGCCACTGGATCCAAACATGCATATGGCACAGGATCAGAACGACGACAACGACGACGATGATACATTTGGCAACGTCGATCAGTACTTTGCCGAGCATGGGTACGATGGCGACTTCATGGGGCCTCCTTCTCAAGAACCAAACCCAACAAAAGACGTGTGCGATCTAGCTCGTACCGCGGAGAAGCCAAGTTGCAACAGGCGCCGTCTGGTGTTCAGCTCTCAGGAGACGCCTCTAGCTGCCGACTTCACCGAGCCTCAGATAGGCGAGGTGCGAAATATTATCAGCCCCAACACACTCAAGAAGGCGGTCTGTGAGCAGAACTCGGTCCCATTACAGGAGAAGAAGAAGGCACGCAAAAGAAAGACTAAGAAGGGTGCGAGCCAGCCGGCACCGAGTACGATCCGTGCTCAGGACGGGCCACCTTCACCGCAGGATATCTCGAGGAGGGTGCATGTGGCGGGTAGGGCGATGCTACCACCAAATATGCTCAATGCTGCAACCGGTGCTATGCGGAGTCTGCACGACAGTGTTCTTTCTTTGGAGAAGCGGCGTCTCAGAGAGAAGGATGTGGCATACCCGGTTTTCGTGGCCAAGGTGCCAGAGGGCAAGGGCTTTGTGGATGGCGACATCGGGGGTACGATCGTCCTGCGGTTTGATGACATCTTTGCTATGTTTAACCTTCATCCGCTGCACTACACCTTCGTTCGGCTATTTTCGCTGAGTATGGAGATGCGGATCATTCGCAACAAGACACCGGACATCGTGATAGTTGACCCCTTCTACATGCGTGCCAAGATCTTGGGCAGCGCTGGGGACCGGCAAGTCGCGAGTTCTTACATTGAAGGCGTCATTCTGGCAAACCAAGATAAGGATAACTTCCCCGTGCCTTACTTTCCCGAGTAAGTCCTCCCCTCAACCGGCCCGTAACATATGAATTGTTACTTTTCGGTCGTTTTTCTTTTAACATTCCGTGTTTTCTGCAGTGACACACGTTGCACACTCATCCTCCTAAGCCCCAAATATTCCATGGCCACGTATTTCGACCCGGACCATCAGTCGAACGTAGACTACACAAATGTCAAGAAGGTTCTTGATGATGTTCTCCCCGGCTACGCCCAATCTGGAGGCACCTTCACCAGGCCTATTTGTAAGTACGGCAAGCACGTGTTCTCCCACAATACGATGTTCTGCTGCGTCAAGCAGCCGCCTGGCGGTCAGAAGGGTGCCTACTACGCCATCCATCACATGCGGGCGATCATACGGGACCATCATGAACTTCTGCTACCGAGTAAACTCCAAGATTGGGCCGCGAGTGTGTCGGCAATCCAGGACGCGGACCTCCGACAAGAATTCTTTCGCATCCACTCGGAGTTTGCGGAAATCATCCATCAAGATGTCCTTCGTACCTCGGGGCAGTTCTACCTCAGAAATCAACCGTCCAACAGTGACATCGACACAATGCTACAAATGCAGGATGACAACGCCCGTTCTTTCATGACTCCCACGATAGACGGCGGCTTCATCCACGCTCCGGTCCCTTGAGTCGAGTTGTCTAGTTCTGAAACATCGATTGGCTCATGTTGTAATTAAACTTTAATGAACTTGTAGTATGTCTCTTTGGTTTCGAGAGTCGTTCAACTTAGATGTAATCGATGCTATTAATGTCTTGCTTTTCTCTTCCGATCGTTCTGTTGCATAATTATATATTGCTTATGTATTGTCTGTGAATTGGTACTAACGTTTCATTTGGCTAGTGCATAGCGATGCCGACGTATGTCGTGTACAAGGGTAAGGTTCCCGGAGTCTACGATGACTGGGAGGAGTGTTAGAGACAGGTTCACCGATTCAGCGGTAACAGTTACAAAGGGTACACCACTAGGGCCGAGGCCGAATCTAGATACGCCCGCTATCTAGCGGGAGAGGGGAGGGAGCGTTGGAGGAACCGGATGAAGACGAGTTTCATCGTGATGATGCTCATCGTGATGACCACAGCTCTCTTCTATGTGATGGTAGTTTAGATGATCGATATCGACTTGTAATGCGAAGACAAACTCGCTACTCGCGGTCTCGAGACTTGTAATATAATGTTCTATCTTTGTTCGGTCTTTTTAATTCGGAGACTAATATGATGAATTGTATTCGCAGACTAATATGATGAATTGTATTCAAAGACTAATCTTCTATTGTATTTGATGAATCTATTGTTGATGTGTGCTGTCTATATTTTGTCAAATTATACATTTTGTAACCTGCGCAAAAAACAGAAAATAAAAAAATAAAAAAAAACCTAATATTCATACTAATGGCGCATCACACGACAGTGCGCCATTAGTATGACAGTGCATACTAATGGCGCATCACCGGGTAGTGCGCCATTAGTATGCTACGGTTACTAATGGCGCATCCAGAGGTGGTGCGCCATTAGTATGCCAAAGCACCTGGGTATACATGCCCCCTGGGAGGCATACTAATGGCGCACCCTCGCATATACTAATGGCGCACCAGGTGGTGCGCCATTAGTATACCAGATACTAATGGCGCACCAGGTGGTGCGCCATTAGTAAAAATTACTAATGGCGTGCTATCAATGGCGCACCAGTGATGCGCCATTAATGGCCATATTAGGTGCGCCATTAGTAGTGGTATTTCTAGTAGTGAGCATGAGTTTCGCAACTTGTGCCAAGGAGGACGCATAGTGGGACAGTATGTGGATGAGTTTAGTAAATTAGCACGCTATGCCCCTGATGATGTAGCTACAGATGCCGCTAAGCAGGAGAAGTTTCTGGAAGGGCTGAATGATGAGCTGAGCATGTAGTTGATGGTGGCGACATTCAACAACTACCAGGAGTTGGTAGATAGGACTCTTATGATTGAAGGCAAGCAATAACATATTGGCAATTGCAAGAGGAAGTATGGACAGGGGAGGTACACTTCAGGAGCTCACGAGAAGCCCCGCTATTCCCCGTACTCAGGAGGACATACCCACAACTATGGAGGCCATACCCATGGAGGACACACACATAACGGAGCAAGTTCGCACAACAATAATGGCACCAGGAATGGCAGTGGGAATGCAGGAGGCAGCAGCCAGGACCGTTCCAACCCTTCAACCCCAGCTAAGAGGGATCTAAGCCATGTTACCTGTTTCTAGTGCCAGAAGACCGGACATTATGCCACTGAATGTCCTAAAGCCAAGAATGGAAATGGCAATGGAAGTTCTGCCAAGAAGCCCAACCCCTTCACCAAAGGTCAGGTGAACCACATCAGCATGGAGGAGATTGAGGATCAACCCGACGTAGTTGTCGGTAAGTTTTTGATTAATGCAATTACTGCACTTGTTCTTTTTGATACTGGTGCATCACATTCATACATATCAAGGGGATTTGTGGTTAAGTATAACCTGCCAACCCAAGCCCTTAGGTCACCCATGTTAGTAAGTTCGCCAGGAGCAGAGTATATGGCCAGCCTATGGTGTGATCGGTTACCCTTAAGGATTGGTAACTATGTGTTTCCCTCGGACCTAATAATTCTGGAGTCACAAGGATTGGATATAATACTGGGTATGGATTGGTTATAGAAGTATGGAGGGAACATTGATTATGCTAGTAAGTCGATATTCCTTACCACTCCAGAAGGGAGAAGGATCAAGTATGTATCCCGACATGTGCCGAAGAGGAATCAAGTGAGTTCCTTATCAGGAGGAAGTACGAGTGGTGAAGGATTACCCCGATGTATTTCCAGAGGAGTTGCCAGGCATGCCACCAGATCAAGACATTGAGTTTTTGATTGAGATATTGCCAGGCACCGGGCCAATATCAAAGAGACCGTATCGGATGCCCGCCAAGGATTTGGAGGAAATTAAGAAGTAGATTAAGGAGTTACTGGATAAAGGTTATATTCGACCAAGTTCGTCACCTTGGGGAGCCCTAGTGCTTCTAGTGGAGAAGAAGGATGGATCATTATGGATGGTTGTTGATTCTCGTGCGTTGAATGAAGTGACGATCAAGAACAAGTACCCTTTGCCGATGATCAACGATCTGTTTGACCAGTTGCAAGGAGCTAAAGTTTTCTCTAAGATAGATCTTCGATCAGGTTATCACCAGTTGAAGATTCGAGAGCAGGATATACCTAAGACAGCTTTTACCACAAGGTATGAGCTATATGAGTATACCGTTATGTCATTTGGTCCGACTAACGCGCCTGCCTATTTCATTAACATGACGAAGAATGTGTTTATGGAGTTTTTGGATAAGTTCGTCGTGGTGATCATTGATGATATATTGGTCTACTCGAAGAACGAAGAGGAGCATAAGGAACATTTGCGTTTGGTTCTTGAGAAGCTCAGAGAACATAAGTTATATGCCAAGTTCAGCAAGTGTGAGTTTTGGTTAAAGGAAGTTGGATTTCTCGGACATGTTATATCCGGAGAAGGAATAGCAGTAGACCCGACCAAGGTTGTTTCTGTAACTAAATGGGTAGCACCCACATCAGTTGGAGAGAACAGGAGTTTTCTTGGACTCACAGGATATCATCGAAGGTTCATTGAGAATTTCTCCAGGATTGCCAAGCCCATGACAAAGTTGTTGAAGAAGGACACCAAGTTTAAATGGACTGAGGAGTGTGAAGCCAGTTTTCAGGAGTTGAAGAAACGTTTGTTTACAGCCCCAGTGCTGATTCTTCCAGATCAACGAAAGGATTATCAAGTGTATTGCGATGCTTCACGTCGAGGACTTGGAGGAGTGCTTATGCAGGAGGGAGAGTTGTTTCATATGCCTCACGACAGCTTAAATATCATGAGTTAAATTATGCTACGCATGATTTGGAGTTAGGAGCCGTACTGCATGCGCTGAAGACATGGAGACATTTCCTCACTGGATACAATTGTGAGGTATACACGGATCATAAGAGTTTGAAATATATCTTCACGCAGAAGGAGTTGAACCTCAGGTAGAGGAGATGGTTGGAGCTCATCAAGGATTATGATATGAAATTGCACTATCATCCCAGAAAGGCCAATGCAGTAGCAGACGCGTTGAGCCGCGAGAGTTATCTTAACACGCTCATGACCGAAGAATTACCTAAGGAGTTAGCAGATGATCTTCGAGAGTTATGTTTGGAGATAGTTCCTAGAGCTTATGTAGCAGCATTGGAAATTCAGTCCACTTTGATGGGTAAGATCAGAGAAGCCCAGAAGACTGACAAGGAGATTGCGGAGATAAAGGAAAGGATGAGCAAAGGAAATGCTAAAGGATATCGTGAGGATGAGCACGACACCTTATGGTTTGAGGATCGAGTATATGTGCCTAATGACCCCGAGATCAGGAAGTTGATTCTGTAGCAGGCCCGTGATTAGCCGTATTCAATTCACCCACGAAACACTAAGATGTATCTGGATTTGAAGGAAAATTACATGTGGACAGGAATGAAGAAAGATATTGCTGAGTATGTAGCAGTTTGTGATGTATGTCAGAGAGTTAAGGCAGAACATCAGAAGCCAGATGGATTGCTACAGCCATTGCCGGTACTCGAATGGAAATGGGATAATCTTGGCATGGATTTTATCACTGGATTGCCCAGGACTTGATCAGGTTATGACTCTATCTGGGTTGTAGTTGACCGTTTGACAAAAGTAGCTCATTTCATCCTGATGAAGACCACCTATATGAGTGCTAAGTTCGCAAAGATATACATGACCAGGATCGTATGTCTGCATGGACTTCC
Organism: Triticum aestivum; assembly: GCF_018294505.1. Lineage (NCBI taxonomy): Eukaryota > Viridiplantae > Streptophyta > Magnoliopsida > Poales > Poaceae > Triticum > Triticum aestivum. The sequence goes on from NC_057795.1 coordinate 589,857,466, forward strand.
GAGGACCATCGTATCGGATAGAGGAACCCAGTTTACCTCAAACTTCTGGAATCAGTTGCATGAGACTTTGGGTACTAGGCTAGAGTTCAGTACAACCTTTCGTCCCCAGGCAGATGGACATACCGAGAGAGTCAATTAGATTCTAGAAGACATGTTGAGAGCTTGTGCGCTAGATTATGGATCTACTTGGGACGACAATTTGCCATACATAGAGTTCTCTTACAACAACAGTTATCAAGCCAGTTTGAAGATGGCCCCTTTCGAAGCTTTGTACGGAAGGAGGTGCAGGACACCGTTATTGTGGGATGAAGTTGGAGATTGATAGTTGCTCGGACCAGATTTAATCAAAGACTCTGAGGAGAAGGTTAAGTTGATTCATGACAGACTCAAGGTAGCCCAGTCCAGGCATATGCAGATTCTAAACGCAAGGAGACAGTTTACGAAGTCGGAGATAGGGTATACCTTCGTGTGTCCCCACTTCAAGGAGTTAAGCGTTTTGGAGTTAACGGAAAGCTACCACCATGTTTTGTGGGACCATACAAAGTTTTGGAACGTATGGGAGAAGTTTCTTACAAGATGGAATTGCCAAAAGGATTGGCAGGAGTTCACGATGTGTTTCACGTTTCCCAGCTGAAGAAGTGCCACGCGGAGATGGCCGATATTCCTCTAAGAGATACAGTGCCACTTGAAGCGATTCAGTTAGATAGTTATTTGACTTACGAAGAGAAACCAGTCAAGATTCTCGAGTTTTCTAGCCAAGTTACTCGCAGCAAGGTGATCAAGTTTTGCAAAGTTCAGTGGATCCACCATACCGAGGAGGAAGCCACCTGGGAGCGAGAGGAAGACCTTTGTAGAGACCAGCCGAACCTTTTTGCTGACCAACCTGAATCTCGAGGGGAGATTCATCTTAAGGGGGGTAGGTTTGTAAGATCCCAATTTTCAATTTGGATGTTATACATAGATCATCATATGCATATCATATTTATTCTTGCATTTTGGTTGAGATCCTAGAAATCTTAAGCAACTCAAGGACCCAAGGAGAGAGTTGGAGGTTTCACAAAAATCATATTTTAATTTGATTCAAATTTGAAGAAAAGGATCAATTTGATTTTATTATTTTTCTCTCCAATTATTTCCAATATTAAAATAAATGAGGGAAGATAATATGACTTCTTCAAATTAAGAGAAATATTTGAGAAATAAAGAAAAATCAAATTATGATTTTTCTGGGATTTATTTTCTATTTTATTTGAATTAGAAAAATATGCATTTTTCATAATTGCTTTTTTAGGCCAAAAAAATCTTCACTTTGTTCTAACTATTTCATTTAGACGACGAAAATTGTTTTTGGCATTTTCAGATTTTTTTTTATAATTTATTAGGATTTTCTGTTCGGGCGAAATTATTTAAAAAAACTGTTCGCAGACCGCACTGGGCCAAAGGCCCAACCGGCCCACCCTGCGCCGCCGGCATCCCCGCGCCCGAGCCGGACTCTTGCCGGAGTCCAGGAGCCGCACACCGCGCCGCTGCCTTGGCCCCTCCGCCAAGTCGGGCTCCTCCCCCCTTTAAATGTGCCTCCCCCCCCCCGAGGCCCCATCCCGCCACGCCGCCGCAGCCCCGCCACCACAGCCGCCGCCCGCGCCGATGCCCCACCTCGCCGGAGTCTCGCCGGAGCCGTCGGAGTCGCCGCCAGTCTTTTTCGGTTTAGATATAAAAAACTGTCGTTTTTTCAGAAAACCCAAGATCTGTTTTTTTAATTAGATCGGTACGGTTTATTTATTTAGCGGACATTCGCCCATTCATTCGTTTTAACGAACGCCGTTCACCGGTTAGGTTCAGATAGTGAACGTTCGTTCGTTAGCTTGTTCGTCTTATTTTATTTTCCAGGGTTTTATCTACGATTATTTTTTATTGCGATTCTGCCCTGATCTTCAATCTAGTATAACTTTTTACCCGTTTATCCAAATTAGATGAAACCAATGCCTAAATCTTCGTCTTGAAGCCCTCCTTTTAGTTAATCAACTTGAACATGATTTTGGTACTGTAAAATTTGACTTTATTCTAGATTAGTAAATGATCTTGTTTCATTCGTATCTGGAGTTTCGTTGCTCCGTTTGAGTTGAATATTATTGCAAAGCGTAGCTAATCACATGTACTTTTTGTTAAGATCTAATTCACATGTTAATAATTCTGATAGGTTTTGACTCTTGTTAGTTTAAGTCATTGCTTGTTTCGTGTTCGATTTGGATCTTTTCTCGAGTTTTGTCGTGTTTGGTTTGAGTGATTGCCTATGTATGCTATTATTTGTGTATGCTAGATTACCTGTAGTGCGAAGCTTGTCACTACAAATCTCTAGAGTTTGCAGATCATCAGCAAGAAAAGTTACACTTTGATCATACTCTTTTATACCCAGTTTTTACTATGCATTAGTTCTACCCCACAAATATTTGCATTGGTAGGATTGGGAACATGTGGTTTTGGTTGCAGTGTTTGAGGTAGGAACATAATACCTTTGATCACCCCGGGAAGAAGTTTTTCTGCCAGGGACCCATCTGTAATGAAAAACTTTTCAACCAGGGGCCTGAACAGAAAAAGTGAAAAAGCATTCCGGGAAAATACGCTTTCACCTTATCCAAAGGAACAGTGGCGGGGCTGACGCATTCGGGTCCCATGGGTGGGGCCTGTCACTTATCCACATGGGCAGGGCTTACAGGCGGGGCCCGCCTTATCCTCTCTCTCTCCTCGCGCATGTCTTCTTCCTCCTTGCTGCCTCCCCAATTAGAGACAGAGGAGCGAAGGCAGGGAAGAGGCCGGCGTCGTCCTGGCCAACTCCGACCACCTCCGGCCGAGGTGAGGCCACCTGTGGATGCGGGAGACGACACCGCACCCGACCAGGGGCTCACGCGCGTCGAGGAGAGGCCATGGCTGCAGCGGCGTGTGGCGATAGGGAGGAACAGAAGCGGCTCGGGCGGAGGTGGAGCTCGGCGATCAGGGAAACTACGGCGAGGCTGAGGGCATGGGGAGGTTCACCGGGATGTGGGGGAGGCGGTGGTGGAGTCCGGAGGGAGTGGGAGGGCTTGGACCGGCCGGACGGGGAGGAGGCCGAACGGCGGAGGCGGCGGCCGAACTCTAGGAGGCGTGGCCAGAGGCAATCCGGCGAGGGAAAGAGGGTTGGGGCGGCTGAGTGGGACGAGGGGAACGCGTTGGACAACACCAGAGGAGGAGAGGAGGCTTGAGCTCGCCGGAACCAAGGAAAAACGGGGCGGCCACGGCGAAGAGAGGCGAACTCCAGCGAGATGCCGATGCTATGGTGGTCGGGAAGGCTTGGGGAGGGGCTTGGGAGATGCGGGAGAGCCTAGGGGTCCTTTTATAGGCCGAGGGGAAGGCTCTGGAGCTCACGGGCGGGCTCCCAACCAAGCTTTAATGGCGGACAGAGGCGGGGCATGGCACGGGCATGGCGCTAGCGGCGCATTCATGGCGAACCACAACGAACCATCAACGCAGGGCGATGTAGGGAATCACGGGGGAGCTACTAGACATGGATGGAGGTCGAGACGACGAGGGAGATGACGGGCACATGACCGGGAAGAATCCAGAGCATGCCATTTGCATGACATCAGCGTGATCACCACACGCACTAGAGCAAACTCCACGTTTTGGTCGGGCCAACCATGTCCATTGGATGACCTTGGTGCCCTTAGTCTAACTAAAGAAATAAATCGGTCTAGGGGCAAAGAAGAGATTTGCACTTAGCTCCAAAAGTAAATCAGTAAGAAGGTGTTTGTAACTTGCTGTGGTTAAACCAGCTAGGTAAATCAGTAACTAGCTTGTCTAGGAGGTTTAACTATCAAAGGACATTTATCCTGGAGGTTTTGAGGGTAAAAGGATCAAGATTTACTGCAGTTGCTTCACAACTGCATACTTGGTCCAGAAATGAAGATCAATATGGTGCACTCACATGGAGTGGTGTAATGGGATGAAACATGGCAAATCCTCATGATATGGACATATAAAGATGCTGTAAAAAGCTCATGCCGAATGGACAAACCAAAATAGCACTTGCTTCACAAAACATCATTTCTGTCCAGAAACTTGTTATGGTGATAAAATGGCTCATTGAAATGAAGACAAAATGGGTGGAGGGATGTTTTATGGGTATAAGAATGATCTGGTAATTTATCAGGATTTTTGAAGCAATATAAAATATACTTGCTTCACAACCTGAAAATAATGCCAGAAACAAAGATTTGCTCCTGTGCTCACGTAGATGATTGGATAAGGCTGCAAATGGGTGAAGGGGGTTAATATGAGCACGTTAAGGAGTGTGCAAAAGTTCATCTCATTTGGATACTCCTAGCTAGTACTTCCTTCACAAAGCTTTCTGTTTGACAAAAACTTTGAAAATTCACTGAGTAAGTTTGGCTAGGCAAATAAATTTTAAATTGTGCATGGGGCAATGATTTGGACATATAAACATTCCCAAAAAGGTTTGGAGTCAATAGGAGAAATATAAATGACACTTCCTTCACAAAGTGCCATTCAGGGCACAATAGAAAAAGGAATATTGGGGAATTATTTCTGAACATGGCAATGAAAAGTTTTGCCATATTTGATCAAGATATGACCCAAAAAAATTATGAGAATTATTTGGTAATTTTAGGAGTGAGGGAGATATAGTTTGCTTCACAACCTAGGGCAATTGGAGTTATTCCTTTAGTAGAAAAGGAATATTCCCAATAAAAAGAATATTGGGATTTGGGCTAGGATGGAAATGACAGGGTCTAGGGAAGGATTTGGGAATGACAAGCCACTCTGGAAACAAAGAAGAGGACATCTTCTTCAGTTTCCAGACCAAAAAGCCACGAAAAAAGAAAACTTGGGCAAAAACCTCGGAAAAACAAAAGAAAAAGAAAGGGCCAAAAATAAGGCTGTCACAAACCTTACCCCCTTAAAGAAATCTCGTCCTCGAGATTTGGTTGCTCAGGGAACAAGTATGAATATTCCGACTTAAGGAAACCGTTTCCAACTCGGGTATCCTTTTTCCTTTATTGTTGTTCCCACTATTTTTTATCTGACTGGCCCTAGGTAGTTTGCTTTACTGTATCCACCTTCTGACAGATCTTGCCTGGCTTGCTCATGCTTATATAGGCTCCAATTTCTTTTTAGATCTGCTGACTAGCTGAGTATGATTTGATTATCACGACTGAAATGTATGTCCGTCTCACAAATCCAAAAGTGATTTCCGCTGGGTGTGCCACCCGGCACTGACAACCTTTCATGTAATGATAATCAGAATTTTCTGATGAAAACTCAAGCTCGGACTCATTGCATTGGGTTTCTCCACTAAATGCAGGTCCTTTGGGTTCCAAACAGTTGAGTTGAAGCATAACCGTTTCTTGACAGATTCTGACTCATCACAGAAGTTTCTGAATCATCTTAACTGGTTCCATTGTCGTGGGTATCGAATCTGTACCAAATATTTGATTGTCTCCTATCGCGGCCAGCATAAAGGGTTTGGCCTGTATGATAATATCTGTAGACTAGATGGAAAATTTTTGTTCTCGATAGGCCATCCATGATGATTCATATAAGTGAGGACTCAGGCTTCCAGTCTGTTATTCCTCATACCGATTACTCGTGTTGTAGGTATATCCATGTGGATCAATAATGTCTTAGACTGTCCGGGGGATCTGCACCATAGGGGTCATGCAACAATTTTCATACCTGCATCACTGGTCTTGCTCCTTCATTATTGTTTTCTTGGTCTGGATCTTTGGCTCAAAGAGCTGGGCCATATTGCTTCTTCGTATGACCATAGGTACTGTCGATGCAATTTTCCGGCAATCGTAGCTTATCCTCATTTTTCTGATAAGGTAACCCATTAAATGGTAGGTTCAACACCTCTCATTTTCTGATCGTTGGGAAATGATCATCCGAAACCTTTGCAAGAAATTGGCAAATAAATCAGTAGCCACCAGAATGATCTTTACAACTCAGATCTGGGACATTACTGAAATAACTCAACCATGGCTCAGGACGAAAAAGCAGCTCAGAGCATGAGACCGAGTCGATAAGAAGAAGGTGGCAGCTCCCTAAAATAGCCAAAAAGCAGCTATAAGGCTACTATCACAAAAAGAAACTCAACAGTTGTACGAGACGGCCGAAAAGCATCTCAGACTCGTGATAGTCGTTTAAGAGAGAAACAAAAATCGGCATCCACCCTGGATAGCTAGAAACAGCTCAGATCACAGGCGTGGTGCCGTCATTGGTGAAAAAGGGGACAAGGGCTCATCTATTGGGGAACATAGCAGAAATTCAAAATTTTCCTACGAGTCACCAAGATCCATCTATGGAGAAACCAGCAACGAGGGGAAGGAGAGTGCATCTACATACCCTTGTAGATCGCTAAGCGGAAGCGTTCAAGAGAACGGGGTTGAAGGAGTCGTACTCGTCGTGATCCAAATCACCGGAGATCCTAGTGCCGAACGGACGGCACCTCCGCGTTCAACACACATACAGCCCGGTGACGTCTCCCATGCCTTGATTCATCAAGGAGAGAGGGAGAGGTTGAGGAAGACTCCGTCTAGCAGCAGCACAACAGCGTGGTGGTGGTGGAGGAGCGTGGCAATCCTGCAGGGCTTCGCCAAGCACCACGGGAGAGGAGGAGTACTTGGGAGAGGGAGAGGGCTGCGCTAGAACTTTTGGGTGTGGCTGCCCTCCCACCCCCCACATATATATAGGGGCAAGGGAGAGGGGGTCCGGCCCCCTCAGATCCAATCTGAGGAGGGGGCGGTGGCCAGGGGGGTTGCCTTGCCCCCCAAGGCAAGGGGGCGCCCCCCTTTAGGGTTTCCCCCAAGCCCTAGGCGCCTTGGGCCTTGGTGGGGGGCGCACCAGCCCACCTGGGGCTGGTCCCCTCCCACACTTGGCCCATGCAGCCCCCTAGGGCCGGTGGCCCCACTTGGTGGACCCCCGGGACCCTCCCAGTGGTCCTGGTACGTTACTGATAAAACCCGAAACTTTTCCGGTGACCAAAACAGGACTTCCCATATATAAATCTTTACCTCCGGACCATTCCGGAACTCCTCGTGACGTCCGGGATCTCATCCGGGACTCAGAACAGCATTCGGTAACCACATACAAACTTCCTTTATAACCCTAGCGTCATCGAACCTTAAGTGTGTAGACCCTACGGGTTCGGGAATCATGCAGACATGACCGAGACGTTCTCCGGTCAATAACCAACAGCGGGATCTGGATACCCATGTTGGCTCCCACATGTTCCACGATGATCTCATCGGATGAACCACGATGTCAAGGACTCAATCGATCCCGTATACAATTCCCTTTGTCTAGCGGTATTGTACTTGCCCGAGATTCGATCGTCGGTATGCCGATACCTTGTTCAATCTCGTTACCGGCAAGTCTCTTTACTCGTTTCGTAACACATCATCACGTGATCAACCCCTTGGTCACATTGTGCACATTATGATGATGTCCTATCGAGTGGGCCTAGAGATACCTCTTGTTTACACGGAGTGACAAATCCCAGTCTCGATTCGTGCCAACCCAACAGACACTTTCGGAGATACCTGTAGTGCACCTTTATAGCCACCCAGTTATGTTGTGACGTTTGGTAAACCCAAAGCATTCCTACGGTATCAGGGAGTTGCACAATCTCATGGCCTAAGGAAATGATACTTGACATTTAGAAAAGCTTTAGCATACGAACTACGATCTTTGTGCTAGGCTTAGGATTGGGTCTTGTCCATCACATCATTCTCCTAATGATGTGATCCCGTTATCAATGACATCCAATGTCCATGGTCAGGAAACCGTAACCATCTATTGATCAACGAGCTAGTCAACTAGAGGCTTACTAGGGACATGGTGTTGTCTATGTACTCACACATGTATCTGAGTTTCCTTTCAATACAATTATAGCATGGATAATAAACGATTATCATGAACAAGGAAATATAATAATAACTAATTTATTATTGCCTCTAGGGCATATTTCCAACATCATCAGGATCATTTCCCAGGTTCATGGGTACTTGTATTGAGCTCATTGATGTCGTCAATCCTCATAATCCTTTGTCACACTGCGGTGTATACATGCTTTCTTCTATTAACCATCCTCACGTGGTTGTCAGATCCTCATCCGAGTGACTTGTAAGATCTTGATGGTATGCTCATTGCATATATAAAAGGGCCTGATTCCGAGACACACGTGTATTCTGACTGATTCTTGATTCTGACCAAAATGTTGCGGATCTGATTCTTGGCATTCACTGCCATATGTTGTCAATTCACAGTGTACTACCTTGTACCAATGTCTTATTGAGGATTATTTGCTGGCTTGTGCTCGAGACTTTCATCGGACAACTTGTTGAAGAAGACTGGATATCGTGCTTCAGAAGCTTACCCCCTTAAGGACTTTGCTGGGGAAAGACTCGGTACCTTATGCTGGAAGCTTTTGCGGTTGCTTACTGAAGAAGGCAGAGTACCTTGCGCGAGAAGTCATCCATGCATCGTACTGAGGAAGATAGATGAGTCTTGTCTTGGAAGCTTCTCTGGTATCTTGCGAGGGAAAAGTGGGTTGCTTACACCAGAAGCTTCTTATTGTGATATGCGGACCAATTTCCACATATATAACCATCTGAATATTTTTGCTATTGATTTCTTCCATGAAACAGGGTTTTGCAGGACTATTTTCCTTTCTGAGTACATGCCATATTTTTGTTTGCTTCCAGGTACATCGAGTTCCGAAATCATCCTCAACAAAAAATGAAATTTGTATCTGAACCATACCTTTGATAATATTCTGTCAACCTTGCACACAATTTTATCTTCTTGCTGATTTAATCATTTTGTTGTGATGAGTGCATGCTAATGCAAACTTGATACGACGGACCATCCAGGATTTCTTTTGCATTCGGACAAGATATCCCAATTTTTATTGCAGTCAGCTGGTAATCCCATTTGGTTAGCTAAATATGCATTTCTTGCTGACTCTTCGGGTCCGGTGTCGGTTGACAACCAACTTCAATAGGGGGAAAAATTGTAACACCGAAGGCCCAAAGAAAGGAACAACAGAAATGACTAAAACAAAAGCACACAAGCATTCTACTAATATAATTAATCAAGCAATCATCACATATTACTGCTAGTCACACAATAATATGCATGCACACCTAAGCACACAAATCTCGCGGAAACTTTGGTATTGCAGTCTAATATGCTGTGACGATGTGCACGAGGACGAATAAAGGTGTGGAAGAATTGGTGTAAGCAGCGCTACACCAAGTGCTAGCTTAGCCAGGTGGCAACCTGAACTAGCTCGGAGGTGAGGACGCACTCGGTAATTATGTAGTGGGACACGAAGGTCGCAAACACATTATTATCAAGCGGACGGAGAAAGATCCGTACACGTCCAAGAAATAGGATTGCGGGGAAAAACCGAGGCTGCTGACATTGCCCTTTCTTGATAACTAAGATCATTAAGGGTTGCCAACACGACAAAATAAAAGAACGATCCGGGAGAGAACCTTGTCCATCACCGAAACGATAGACGGGACTGAAGGAAAGACATCGGTGCGATACTTGAGCACCATTTTTGCAAACAGGGTCAGGATCACTTGGCATCACTTTGCTGGGACAGAAATGACACCAAACATCAAACGAAAAGAAAATGGAGAAATGCAAAGGTTGAGCTGTAGTGGGTCCGAACCGATGCCAGCGAGACTCACCAGATAAACCGTTAGCGACTAAATAATAATCTATATGCATGCTATGCGATAAACAAATGTAGCAATCAAGTGCAACAAACCAACTGGGGTCTATACTACCGCTTTCTAACGTTTGCACGGTCTAGGGCGTCCTATAGCCAGACCTACTCTGATACCAAGCGCTGTGGCACCCTGGCTCATAGAAACCGAAACGCCCAGTATTCCAGCCTAGAGATTGAGGAGAAGTCTACTGGAATACGGCACTGCTTAGCATATGAATACAAGGTCTCCGATATTACAATGAATAACATCGGTACGGCGACACTACGCCATCCTCAGTTGTTCTATGCAAGCAGCGGAACAACTTGAAGCAGTGGAATAACTCTAGCAGCGGAACAACGAAGACGGTGGTGAACTCCACTCCGCAGGGACTCTGGCTGGAACGCTTATCCTAGCTCGCAAACAAGGACTCCACGGCAAACAAGCAATCAAATCCGGAATGACCTGCAAGCTGGCATGACACACCAAGTCAGTACATTGAATGTACTTGCAAGCTCATAATAATCCAGAAGCATTCAAGACAAACAACAGCATGGCAATTACAGGTTAAATAGGAATTATCATGATATCATCACAACAACATGGCATGACCATCATAAACATGATACAGCTATCACAACATGAACATATTAATCCGACAATACTAGCATGCAACATAATGACACTATATGTACCACCTATTCTGCTCGGCTACCTCGTAACCAATACATGCATCACTTACCAACCTCGGACATCACACAATCATCTTAGGATCAAATCAAGCTTGGTATAAACAATACCGTAGTAATCAGTAAATGACTACAAGGAGCTTGACCTTTACCCACTATTCTCGTACAACATCACGAATATACAACAACTCGGTATCCTCGATACCATCGTGATCCTTATAGCGATCACCACCCGACCAATACTTGGCCCGTGATCCTTACGGCGATCACAACCCGACCACTACATGGCCCGTGATCCTTACGGTGATCACAACCAACTTATCTCACTATTATTAAGCACATTATTCTTATTACTGTTGACTCATGGTGTGACCTTCTCTCGACCTGGGCCCTTATCCGTGGGCGCGGCTATTGATAGATTTAATATACACTCTACAGAGGTTAGTACACTGTACCCACATTACGGAACCCATGGCCTCGCACTCCCATTCGGGTGGACCAACGGCGTTCCGACAAAACCATCTACTGCCATGACACTCTCCCGGCCACTCCAACTCACTCCTCACTGAGCTAAGTCATGGGTGGCCCCGTGCCTACCTCCAGACACAACGAATACCGTCGTGGCCCAAAACATAAATGATTCCACACGGGGATCCGCCGGCTATAACAACTACGGGCACACAAGGTTATGCTCCGCCTACCTGATCAGGGTAGCACGCGCCCATAACCTTCCCTCGTTGGAGGCACCGGCGAGAGGCACAACAATAGACCCAGTTAGGACCGTCCCATACTGGTAAGCGTGGTTGCACTGGTCAGCATTGATTCAGCGGCACCATGACTCAGCCAACAGTTGTTCAAGTTTAATTTAATCCGGTTAACTTGAATGCAAATATGCTGAGTCATGATAAAATGCATGAACATGATATCAACATCACCACGAGAGTATCACATAACTTTCCACCATATCAACAATAAATCATATCCACTTAGGATCGCATACTAACTAGCATGACCATATCCAACATCAACATGTACTACTAACAAGCATAAACATATGAAAGGTAATACTAGCAGGTATAACATGATCACAGAGTATAAGACAACATAGCACAAAAGTGAACATGCAAATCTGAACATCACCGGAACAACGATAACCATCTTTTCAACAAGCAAACATTTATTAAATATTCAAGTTGAAAACCATGCCTACTGCATGACTATCATGCAAATTGGTATTGTGGCTTGCCTGGGGGTGAAGAAGGCACCGGGGAGAAGTGCGGTGAAGCCACGGAAAGATTCGCTGGAAATCGTTCTCTCTCGGAGGGGGCTGAATAAGGGCAACGGCATAAAGGTCATTTTCACAGTGTCAAACCATAGTGAAAATATGGCCAACAGAATGGGCTCGACGAAACAAAGAAGTGGGCGTTGGTTTCACCTTAAATGGAGTTACGGTTAAAAAGATATTGAAGTTTTTCTGCGAGGGACCCATCTGTAAAGAAAAACTTTTCAACCAGGGGCCTGAATAGAAAAAGTGAAAACGCATTCTAGGAAAATACGCTTTCACCTTATCCAAAGGAACAGTGGCGGGACTGACGCGTGCGGGTCCCACGGGTGGGGCCGGTCACTTATCCATGTGGGCAGGGCTGGTCAACGGCCAGAGGCTTACAGGCGGGGCCCGTCTTATCCTCTCTCTCCCCTCGCGCCTATCTTCTTCCTCATCGCTGCCTCCCCGATCAGAGACAGAGGAGCGAGGGCAGGGAAGAGGCCGGCACCGGCCTGGGCAACTCCGACCACCTCCGACCGAGATGAGGCCACCTGTGGATGCGGGAGACGACGCCGCACCCGACCAAGGGCTCACGCGTGTCGAGGAGAGGCCATGGCTGCGGCGGCACGCGGCGACAGGGAGGAACAGAAGCGGCTCGAGCGGAGGTGGAACTCGGCAATGAGGGCAACTTCGGCGAGGCTGAGGGCATGGGGATGTTCACCGGGACGTGGGGGAGGCAGTGGTGGAGACAGAGGGAGTGGAAGGGCTTGGACCGGCCGGACGAGGAGGAGGCCGAACGACGGAGGCGGCGGCCAAACTTCGGGAGGTGTGGCCAGAGGCACTTCGGCGAGGGCAAGAGGGTTGGGGCGGCTGAGTGGGACGAGGGAAACGCGTTGGACAACACTAGAGGAGGAGGGGGGGCTTGAGCTCGCCGGAACCAAGGAGAAAATGGGGCAGCCACGGCAAACAGAGGCAAACTTCGACGAGATGTCAATGCTACGGTGGTCGGGAAGGCTTGGGGAGGGGCTTGGGAGATGCGGGAGAGCCTAGGGGTCCTTTTATAGGCCGAGGGGAACGCTCTGGAGCTCACGGGCGAGCTCCCGACCAAGTTTTAATGGCGGACAGAGGTGGGGCACGGCACGGGCATGGCGCTAGCGGCGCATTCATGGCGAACCACAACGAACCATCAACGCAGGGCACAGGGCATCACGGGGGAGCTACTAGACATGGATGGAGGTTGAGACGATGAGGGAGACGATGGGCACAGGGCCGGGAAGAATCCAGAGCACGCCATTTGCATGATATCAGCGTGATCACCACGCGCACTGGAGCAAACTCCATGTTTTGTTCGGGCCAACCATGTCCATTGGATGACCTTAGTGCCCTTAGTCCAACTAAAGAAATAAATCGGTCTAGGGGCAAAGAAGAGATTTGCACTTAGCTCCAAAAGTAAATCAGTAAGAAGGTGTGCGTAACTTGCTGTGGTTAAACCAGCTAGGTAAAACAGTAACTAGCTTGTCTGGGAGGTTTAACTATCAAAGGACATTTATCCTGGAGGTTTTGAGGGTAAGAGGATCAAGATTTACTACAGTTGCTTCACAACTGCATACTTGGTCCAGAAAATAAGATCAAGATGGTGCACTCATATGGAGTGGTGTAATGGGATGAAACTTGGCAAATCCTCATGATATGGACATATAAAGATGCTGTAAAAAGCTCATGCCGAATGGACAAACCAAAATAGCACTTGCTTCACAAAACATCATTTCTGTCCAGAAACTTGTTATGGTGATCAAATGGCTCATTGAAATGATGCAAAAATGGGTGGAGGGATGTTTTGTGGGTATAACAATGATCTGGTAATTTATAAGGATTTTTGAAGCAATATAAAATATACTTGCTTCACAACCTGAAAATAATGCCAGAAACAAAGATTTGCTCCTATGCTCACATAGATGATTGGATAAGGCCGCAAATGGGTGAAGGGGGTTAATATGAGCACGTTAAGGAGTGTGCAAAAGTTCATCTCATTTGGATACTCCTAGCTAGTACTTCCTTCACAAAGCTTTCTGTTTGACAACAACTTTGAAAATTCACTGAGGAAGTATGGCTAGGCAAATAAATTTGAAATTGTGCATGGGGCAATTATTTGGACATATACACATTCCCAAAAAGGTTGGGAGTCAATAGGAGAAATATAAATGACACTTCCTTCACAAAGTGCCATTCAGGGCAGAATAGAAAAAGGAATATTGGGGAATTAATTTTGAACATGGCAATGAAAAGTTTTGCCATATTTGATCAAGATATGACCCAAACAATTTATGAGAATTATTTGGTAATTTTAGGAGTGAGGGAGATATAGGTTGCTTCACAACCTAGGGCAATTGGAGTTATTCCTTTAATAGAAAAGGAATATTCCCAATAAAAAGAATATTGGGATTTGGGCTAGGATGCAAATGACAGGGTCTATGGAAGGATTTGGGAATGACAAGCCACTCTGGAAACAAAGAATATGACATCTTCTTCAGTTTCCAGACCACAAAGCCACAGAAAAAGAAAACTCAGGCAAAAATCTCGGAAAATAAAAGAAAAGGAAAGGGCCAAAAATCAGGCTGTCACAGTTATGCTTATTATTGCTTAGCCATGCTCGTAGACGGGGATTGGATCGCGAATCACACATGGAAGTTTGAGAGTTATTTAATATTGGATAACATTAAAGTGGCAACTTTAATACAAATCTGAGTGGATTGGTTGAGGCACCTAGAGTACCCAGTGTTGTCTGTTTTGGAAATCCCAGAGTACCCGTGTGATTATCCTATGGAATGCCACCTAGGCTCAATGGGTCATAAGATAATTCATGCTAGAAACTTCTGTGTGTAGCCACAACCCATTATGGGCTCTCGCATAGTTGAGCAAGTTGCGTGAGCTCTTGAAGAGGTAGACTAGCAGATGTAGAGGGTTGTAGGTGGTACTGTCTACCTGGAGTAGAGAGTTGATGCTTCAGAAAGGCTATGTCTCGATCATCCGATCATGGATGCGGTCGAGTCTTGTGGGGAAAAGTGCGCAAACCTCTGCAGAGTGTATAAACTAATCAGGGTTAGCCGTGTCCCGAGTTATGGACATCTTTAGTATCTAGTACTTGAATCTATTGATGTGATCTCAACACGTTACTCTTATTAATCTTGATGATGGGTTAATGATGATACTTTTAATTGGGATTTGAGTTGGAGGAACCTTCTCGAATAATGGGCAACATGGGAGTAGTTAAATAAATCTATTCCTTTGTTGTAGGGAAAAACTAGCTTTATGCAAAATCATGAAACTTACAGCCTCCACCAGCCAAATATTGCATGTAGATATAGTCTTTGCATTATCATTGCAGTCTTTATAGTATAACTATGCCAGCATATTCCATGTGCTGACCCATTTCGGGCTGCAACGTCTTATTTGCAGACTACTCAGACGACGAATAAGGTGCGATAGGTCGTTGTTTTGCACTCAGCTATGCCATTGGAGTTGATGGACTCATTTACCTTCGAAGCCTTCCGCTGTTATCTAGTTTAGATGGCCTTCAGCCCTGATTTATTTATGTAATAATACTCTTTATGAGGACTCGATGTAATAAGTGTGTGATTGAAACTCTGTTATAAATCCTCGAGTACTGTGCGTGTCAGCATTACCGATCCAGGGATGACACTGATGCATAGAGACTTGACCGTTCGAGGTCTGGTCGCTACAGTGACAAATCCTAATCTCGATCTATGCCAACCTAACAAACACCTTCGGAGACACCTGTAGAACACCTTTATAATCACCCTTTTACATTGTGATGTTCGGTAGCACACAAAGTGTTCCTCCGGTATTTGGGAGTTGCATAATCTCATAGTCTGAGGAACTTGTATAAGTCATGAAGAAAGAAGTAGCAATGAAACTAACACGATCATAATGCTAAGCTAACGGATGGGTCATGTCCATCACATCATTCTCCTAATGATGTGATCCTGTTCATCAAATGACAACACATGTCTATATTAGGAAACATAACCATCTTTGATTAACGAGCTAGTCAAGTAGAGGCATACTAGGGACTATAAGTTTTGTCTATGTATTCACACATGTACTAAGTTTCCGGTTAATACAATTCTAGCATGAATAATAAACATTTATCATGAATTAAGGAAATAAATAATCACTTTATTATTGCCTCTAGGGCATATTTCCTTCAGTCTCCCACTTGCACTAGAGTCAGTAATCTAGTTCACATCACCATGTGATTTAACACCAATATACACATCTGTATGTGATTAACACCCATAGTTCACATCGTCATGTGACCAACACCCAAAGGGTTTACTAGAGTCAATAATCTAGTTCACATCGCTATGTGATTAACATCCAAAGAGTACTAAGGTGCGATCATGTTTTGCTCGTGAGAGAAGTTTAGTCAACGGGTCTGTCACATTCAGAGTCGTATGTATTTTGCAAATATTTTTATGTCTACAATGCTCTGCACGGAGCTACTCTAGCTAATTTCTCCCACTTTCAATATGTATCTAGATTGAGACTTAGAGTCACCTGGATCGGTTTAAAAGCTTGCATCGATGTAACTCTTTATGAGGAGCTCTTTTATCATCTCCATAATCGAGAAATATTTCTTTAGTCCTCACTAAGGATAATCTTGACCGTTGTCCAGTGATCTACTCCTAGATCAAAATTGTACTCCCTTGACAAACTCAGGGCAGGGTACACAATAGGTCTGTTCCATAGCATACTTTATAGAACCTATGACTGTGGCATAGGGAATGACTTAGATTCTCATTCTATTTTCTGTCGTGGTCGGGCTTTGAGTCTTACTCAACTTTACACCTTGTAATACAGGCAAGAACTTCTTCTTTGACTGATCCATTTTGAACTCTTTCAAAAAACTTGTCAAGGTATGTATTCATTGAAAAAAATCTTATCAAGCGTCTTGATCTATCTCTATAGATCTTGATGCCCAATATATAAGCAATTTCACCTATGTCTTTCTTTGAAAAACTCCTTTCAAACTCTCCTTTATGCTTTCTAGAAAATTCTACATCATTTCCGATCAACAATACGTCATTCACATATATTTATCGGAAAGGCTGTAGTGCTCCCACTCACTTTCTGGTAAATACAGGCTTCACCACAAGACTGCATAAAACTATATGCTTTGATCAACTCATCAAAGCGTATATTCCAACTCCGAGATGCTTGCATCAGTCCATAGATGGATTGTTGGAGCTTGCACACCTTGTTAGTCCCTTTACGATGGACAAAACCTTCTGGTTGCATCATATACAACTCTTCTTTAATAAATATCCATTTAAGGAATGCAGTTTTGACATCCATTTGCCAGATTTCATAAAATATGGCAACTACTAACATGATTCGGACGGATTTAAGCATCGTTACAGTTGAGAAAATCTCATTGTAGTCAACACCTTGAACTTGTCAAAAACCTTTTGCGACAATTCGAGCATTGTAGATAGTAACACTACTATCAGTGTCTGTCTTCCTCTTGAAGATCCACTTATTTAATATGGATTGCCGACCATCGGGCAAGTCCACCAAGGTCCACACTTTGTTCTCATACATGAATCCCATCTCAGATTTCATGGCCTCAAGCAATTTCGCGGAATTTGGGCTCATCATCGCTTCCTCCTAGTTCGTAGGTTCATCATGGTCTAGTAGCATGACTTCTAGAACAGGATTACCATACCACTCTAGTGCGGATCTTACTCAGGAAGACCTACGAAGTTTGGTAGTAACTTAATCTGAAGTTTCATGATCATCATCATTAGCTTCCTCACTTATTGGTGTAGGAATCACTGGAACTGATTTCCGTGATGAACTACTTTCCAATAAGGGAGAAGGTACAATTACCTCATCAAGCTCTACTTTCCTCCCACTCACTTCTTTCGAGAGAAACTACTTCTCTAGAAATGATCCATTCTTAGCAACATTGATTTTTCCTTCGGATCTGTGATAGAAGGCATACCAAAAAGTTTCCTTTGGGTATCCTATGAAGATGCACTTCTCCGATTTAGGTTTGATCTTATCAGGTTGAAGTTTTCCACATAAGCATCACAGCCCCAAACTTTAAGAAACGACAACTTTGGTTTCTTGCCAAACCATAGTTCATAAGATGTCGTCTCAACGGATTTTTCATGGTGCCCTTTTTAAAGTGAATGCAGTGCTCTCTAATGCATAACCCCAAAATGATAGTGGTAAATCGGTAAGGGAAATCATAGATCGCACCATATCCAATAAAGTACGGTTATGGCGTTCAGACACACCATTACGCTGTGGTGTTCCATGTGGCGTGAGCTGTGAAACTATTCCACAGTTTTTTAAATGAAGGCCAAACTCGTAACTCAAATATTCTCCTCTACGATCAGATTGTAGAAACTTTATTTTCTTGTTATGATGATTCTCCACTTCACTCTGAAATTCTTTGAACTTTTCAAATGTTTCAGACTTGTGTTTCATTAAGTAGATATACCCATATCTGCTTAAATCATCTGTGAAGGTCAGAAAATAACGATACCTGCCACAAGCATCAAGACTCATTGGACTGCATACATCGCTATGTATTATTTCCAAAAAGTCACTAGCTCGTTCTATTGTTCCGGCGAACGGAGTTTTAGTCATCTTGCCCATAAGGCATGGTTCGCAGGCATCAAATGATTCATAATCAAGTGATTCAAAAAGTCCATCTTTATGGAGTTTCTTCATGTGTTTTACACCGATATGACCCAAATGCCAGTGCCACAAATATGTTGCACTATCATTATAAACTTTGCATCTTTTGGCATCAATATTATGAATATGTGTATCACTACGATCAAGATTGAATAAACCATCAATATTGGGTGTATGACCATAGAAGGTTTTATTCATATAAACAGAATAACAATTTATTCTCTGTCTTAGATGAATAATCGTATCGCAATAAACATGATCTAATCATATTTATGCTCAACGCAAATACCAAATAACATTTATTTAGGTTCATCACCAATCTCAAAAGTATAAGGAGTGTGCGATGATGATCATATCAAATATACCTTTGTTCACTTTGCTATCCTTCTTATCCACCAAATATTCAGGGCATTTCCGCTTCGAGTGACCATTTCCTTTGCAATAGAAGCACTCAGTTTCAGGCTTTGGTCCAGCTTTGGGCTTCTTCATGGGAGTGACAACTTGCTTGCCATTCTACTTGAAGTTCCCTTTCTTTCACTTTGCCCTTTTCTTGAAACTAGTGGTCTTGTCAATCATCAACACTTGATGCTCTTTCTTGATTTCTACCTTCGTCGATTTCAGCATCACGATGAGCTCGGGAATCGTTTTCGTCATCCCTTGCATACTATAGTTCATCATGAAGTTCCCGTAACTTGGTGATGGTGACTAGGGAACTCTGCCAATCACTATCTTATCTAGAAGATTAACTCCCACTTGATTCAAGTGATTGTAATAGCCAAACATTCTGAGCACATGCTCACTAGTTGAGCAATTCTCCACCATCTTTTAGGCAAACTACTTGTTTAGAGGTCTCATACCTCTTGACACGGGCATGAGTCTGAAATACCAATTTCAGCTCTTGGAACATATCATATGCTCCGTGAAGTTTCAAAAACGTTTTTGAAGTCCCGGTTCTAAGCCGTAAAGCATGGTGCACAAAACTATCAAGTAGTCATCATATTGAGCTAGCCAAACGTTCATAATGTCTGCATCTGCTCCTGCAATAGGTCTGTCACCTAGCGGTGCATCAAGGACATAATTCTTCTGTGTAGCAATGAGGATAAACCTCATATCACAGACCCAGTCCGCATCCCTGCTACTATCATCTTTCAACTTAGTTTTCTCTAGGAAAACATATAAAAATATAGGGAAGCAACAATGCGAGCTATTGATCTACAACATTATTTGCAAAATACTATCAGGACTAAGTTCATGCTAAATTAAAGTTCAATTAATCATATTACTTAAGAACTCCCACTTATATAGACATCCCTCTAATCATCTAAGTGATCACGTCATCCAAATCAATTAAACCATGTCCGATCATCACGTGAGATGGAGTAGTATTGAATGGTCAACATCACTATGTTGATCATATCTACTATATGATTCACACTCGACCTTTCGGTCTCCAGTGTTCCGAGGCCATATCTGCATATGTTAGGCTCGTCAAGTTTAACCCGAGTATTCTGCGTGTGCAAAACCGGCTCGCACCCGTTGTATGTGAAGGTAGAGCTTATCACACCCGATCATCGCGTGGTGTCTCGGCACGACGAAGTGTCGCAACGGTGCATACTTAGGGAGAACACTTATACCTTGAAATTTAGTAAGGGATCATCTTATAATGCTACCCCCGAACTAAGCAAAATAAGATGCATAAAGGATAAACATCACATGCAATCAATATAAGTGATATGATATGGTCATCATTATCTTGTGCCTTTCGTCTCTATCTCCAAAGCACCGTCGTGATCACCATCGTCAACAGATTGACACCTTGATCTCCATCGAAGCATCGTTGTCGTCTCGCCAACTATTCTTTCTACGACTATCACTACCACTTAGTGATAAAGTAAAAACAATTACAGGGCAATTTCATTGCATACAATAAAGCTACAACTATATGGCTCCTGCCAGTTGCCGATAACTCTGTTACAAAACATGATCATCTCATACAATAAAATATAGCATCATGTCTTGACCATATCACATCACAACATGCCCTGCAAAAACAAGTTAGATATCCTCTACTTTGTTGTTGCAAGTTTTATGTGGCTGCTACGGGCTTAGCAAGAACCATTCTTACCTACGCATCAAAAACCACAACGATTTTTCGTCAAGTGTGCTGTTTTAACCTTCAACAAGGACCGGGCGTAGCCACACTCGATTCAACTAAAGTTGGAGAAACAGACACCCACTAGCCACCTGTGTGCGAAGCACGTCGGTAGAACTAGTCTCGCGTAAGCGTACGCGCAATTAAAATGAAAACCCAAAAAAGATTTCTCGTTCTTCTTTTGCTTGTTGGGAGCTTTCCTGTGTAAATATTTTTATTTCTTTTCTTTCCTTTGGGGATCGAGAGGAGAAGACCATAATGAAATTGCTTAGTGGCTCTCATATGCATGATTGTTGATTTAACTTAGAGCCCATATTACTTTGTCTTCTCCCTTGAATTGAATGCTTGCAGATTCCAGCTTAGCCCAATGCACGTGCACTATTATTCTCATACACACCATTCGGTCATGCAAGTGAAAGGCAATAATGACGATATATGATGAACTGATTGAGATGAGAGAAGCTGGTATGAACTCTACCTCTTTTGTTTTTGTAAATATAATGAGTTCATCGTTCATGATTCAGCCTATTATGAAAACATGTTTGCAATGATAATTAGAGATTATAGTTGCTTATGCCATGCTTAATTAGCTAGGAGCTTATAATGATTTACCTTGCGTGCCAACATGCTATTAAAATGGTTGTGATGTGGTATGATAGGATGGTACCCTCCTTTGAATGATTCGAGTGACTTGACTTGGCACATGTTCATGCATGTAGTTGAAACAAATCAATATAGCCTTCACGATATTTATGTTCATGGTGTATTATATCCTACTCATGCTTGCACTCAGTGTTGATTAATTTTAATGCATGTTCATGACTGTTGTCGCTCTCTCAGTTGGTCTCTTCCCAGTCTTTTGCTAACCTTCACCTGTACTAAGCGGGAATACTGCTTGTGCATCCAAACTCCATAAACCCCAAAGTTATTCCAAATGAGTCCACCATACCTTCCTATATGCGGTATCTACCTGCCGTTCCAAGTAAATTTGTATTTGCCAAACTCCAAACCTTCAAATGAAATTATGTTTTGTATGCTCGAGCAGCTCATGTTTCAATTAGGGATGTTTGTATCTTCCATGCTAGGTGGGTTATTCTCAAGGGGAGTGGACTCCGCTCCTCATTCACGAGAAAATGGCTGGTAACCGGGATTCCCAGTCCCATGATCAAAAAAAAAGATGAAAGCAAATCGAAATAATTAAACAAAACTCCCCCAGGGCTGTTGCTAGTTGGAGGCACTCGTTTTTTCGATCAAGCCATGGATTGATGCTTGTTGGTGGTGGGGAGTATAAACTTTACCATTCTGTTTGGGAACCGCCTATAATGTATGTAGCATGGAAGATATCGAGATCTCATAGTTGTTGCGTTGACAATGAAAGTATGCCGCTCAAAATGCTATTCATCTCTATTTTAAAATCAAGCTCTGGCACCTCTACAAATCACTGCTTCCCTCTACGAAGGCCCTATCTATTTACTTTTATGTTGAGTCATCACATTCTTATTAAAAAGCACCCGCTGGAGAGCACACTGTCATTTGCATTCATTACTATTAATTTATATTGGGTATGACTTGACTGGATCTCTTTTACCATGAATTACAATGTTTAGTCAGTCCTGGATCTTTAAAGGTGCTCTGCATTTATGTTTTGCGGTCTCAGAAAGGGCTAGCGAGATACCATCTTGTTATATCATATTATGATTGTTTTGAGAAAGTGTTGTCATCCGAGATTTATTATTATTGCTCGCTAGTTGATTATGCCATTGATATGAGTAAACATGAGACCTAAGTATTATTGTGAATATGGTTAGTTCATAATCTTTGCTGAAAACTTGAATGCTGGCTTTACATATTTAGGACAACAAGAGCAAACAGAGTTTGTAAAAGTTTTTCTTTATCACTTTCAGTTTATCAACTGAATTCCTTGAGGACAAGCAAAGGTTTAAGCTTGGGGGAGTTGATACGTCTCCAATGTATCTACTTTTCCAAACACTTTTGCCCTTGTTTTGGACTCTAACTTGCATGATTGAATGAAACTAACCCAGGCTAACGATGTTTTCAGCAGAACTGCCATGGTGTTATTTATTGTGCAGAAAAGAAAAGTTCTCAGAATGACATGAAAATCCACTGAGATAACTTTTGGAAAATATAAAAAATACTAGCAAAAGAATCAAGGCCAGGGGGCCCACACCCTGTCCACGAGGGTGGGGCGCGCCCCCTCCCCCTGGGCGCGCCCCCCTGTCTCGTGGGCCCCCTGATGCTCCATCGGCCTCAACTCCAACTCCATATATTCCGTTTCGCGGAGAGAAAAAATCAGAGAGAGAGTTTCATCGCGTTTTCCGATATGGAGCTGCCGCCAATCCCTAATCTCTCTCGGGAGGGCTGATCTGGAGTCCGTTCGGGGCTCCGGAGAGGGGGATTCGTCGTCGTCGTCATCATCAACCATCCTCCATCACCAATTTCATGATGCTCACCGCCGTGCGTGAGTAATTCCATCGTAGGCTTGCTAGACGGTGATGGGTTGGATGAGATTTACCATGTAATCAAGTTAGTTTTGTTAGGGTTTGATCCCTAGTATCCACTATGTTCTGAGATTGATGTTGCTATGACTTTGCTATGCATAATGCTTGTCACTAGGGCCCGACTGCCATGATTTCAGATCTGAACCTATTATGTTTTCATGAATATATGTGAGTTCTTGATCCTATCTTGCAAGTCTATAGTCACCTATTATGTGTTATGATCCGACAACCACGAAGTGACAATAATCGGGATACTTCTCGGTGATGACCGTTTTTGAGGAGTTCATGTATTCACTAAGTGCTAATGCTTTGGTCCGGTTCTCTATTAAAGGGAGGCCTTAATATCCCTTAGTTTCCATTAGGACCCCGCTGCCATGGGAGGGTAGGACAAAATATGTCATGCAAGTTCTTTTCCATAAGCACGTATGACTATATTCGGAATACATGCCTACAATACATTGATGAATTGGAGCTAGTTCTGTGTCACCCTATGTTATAGCTATTACATGAGGAATCGCATCCGACATAATTATCCATCACTGATCCAATGCCTATGAGCTTTTCACATATTGTGCTTTGCTTATTTACTTTTCCTTTTCTACTATTACAATTACTACAAAACTACTATCTTTACTTTTGCCACTGTTACCATTACTATCATACTACTTTGCTACTAAATACTTTGCTGCAGGTACTAAGTTATCCCGGTGTTGTTGAATTGAAAACTCAACTGCTAATACTTGAGAATATTCTTTGGCTCCCCTTGTGTCGAATCAATAAATTTGGGTTGAATACTCTACCCTCGAAAACTGTTGCGATCCCCTATGCTTGTGGGTTATCAGACGACTATATTCGGACTCCGGAAGTGTTCCAAAGAAGTTTTGGATAAAACAGGAGTGTTCGAGGATTATCGGAACCCCCCGGGGGAACTAGTGGGCCTCGATGGGCCTTAGTGGAGAGAGAGGAGGGCCGCAGGAGGGCTGGCCGCCCCCCTGAGTCCGAATAGGACAAGGGAAGGGGGGCGGTGCCCCCCCCTTTCCTTCTCCCTCTCTCCCTCACCTTCCTTCCCCCTCTCTCCTTCTTGGTGGAAACCTACTAGGACTTGGAGTCCTAGTAGGATTCCCCCATTGGGGGCGCACCAAGGAGGGCTGGCCGGCCTCCCCCCTCCTCCTTTATATACGGGGGAGGGGCACCCCATTGACACACAAGTTGATTGTTTAGCCGTGTGCAGTGCCCCCGTCCACAGATTTCCACCTCGGTCATATCGTCGTAGTGCTTAGGCGAAGCCCTCCGTCAGTAACTTCATCATCACCGTCACCACATCGTCGTGCTGACGAAACTCTCCCTCGACCTCAGCTGGATCTAGAGTTCATGGGACGTCACCGAGCTGAACGTGTGCAGATCGCGGAGGTGCCGTACATTCGGTGCTAAGATTGGTCGGATCGTGAAGACGTACGACTACATAAACTTATTTTCATAACGCTTCCGCTTTCGGTCTACAAGGGTATGTGGACACACTCTCCCCTCTCGTTGCTATGCATCACCTAGATATATCTTGCGTGATCGTAGGAAAGTTTTTGAAATTACCGCGTTCGCCAACAGTGGCATCTGAGCCAGGTCTATGCGTAGATGTTATATGCACGAGTAGAACACAAAGAGTTGTGGGCGATAATAGTCATACTGCTTACCAGCATGTCATACTTTGATTCGGTGATATTGTTGGATGAAGCGGCTCAGACCGATATTACGCGTACGCTTACGCGAGATTAGTTCTACCGACATGCTTTGCACATAGGTGGCTGGTGAGTGTCTGTTTCTCCAACTTTAGTTGAATCGAGTGTGGCTACGCTCGGTCCTTGTTGAAGGTTAAAACAACATATTTGATGAAAAATCATTATGGTTTTGATGCGTAGATAAGAACGGTTCTTTCTACAAGCCCATAGCAGCCACGTAAAACTTGCAACAACAAAGTAGAGGACATCTAACTTGTTTTTGCAGGGCTTGTTGTGATGTGATATGGCCAAGGCATGATGTGATATAAATTTTTGTATGAGATGATCATGTTTTGTAACGAAGTTATCGGCAACTGGCAGGAGCCATATGGTTGTCGCTTTATTGTATGCAATGCAATCGCCATGTAATTGTTTTACTTTACCACTAAGCGGTAGAGATAGTCGTAGTAACAATAGTTAGCAAGACGACAACGATGCTACGATGGAGATCAAGGTGTCGCGCCGGTGACGATGGAGATCATGATGATGCTTCGGTGATGGAGATCATGAGCACAAGATGATGATGGCCATATCATGTCACATATTTTGATTGCATGTGATGTTTATCTTTTATGCATCTTATTATGCTTAGAACCTCGGTAGCATTATAAGATGATCCCTTACTAAATTTCAAGGTACAAGTGTTCTCCCTGAGTATGCACCATTGCTACAGTTCGTCATGCCGAGATACCACGTGATGATCGGGTGTGATAAGCTCTACGTTCACATACAACGGGTGCAAGCCAATTTTGCACACACAGAATACTCGGGTTAAACTTGACGAGCCTAGCATATGCAGATATGGCCTCGGAACACTGAGACTGAAAGGTCGAGCGTGAATCATATAGTAGATATGATCAACATAGTGATGTTCACCATTGAAAACTACTCCATCTCACATGATGATCGGACATGGTTTAGTTGATTTGGATCACGTGATCATTTAGATGACTAGAGGGATGTATATCTAAGTGGGAGTTCTTAAGTAATATGATTAATTGAACTTTAATTTATCATGAACTTAGTCCTAATAGCATTTTGCAAATTATGTTGTAGAGCAATAGCTCGCGTTATAGCTTCCCTATGTTTTTTATATGTTCCTAGAGAAAACTAAGTTGAAAGATGATAGTAGCAATGATGCGGACTAGGTCCGTAATCTGAGGTTTATCCTCATTGATGCACAAAAGAATTATGTCCTTGATGCACCGCTAGGTGAAAAAACTATTGCAGGAGCAGATGCAGACGTTATGAATGTTTCGCTAGCTTAATATGATGACTACTTGATAGTTTAGAGCACCATGCTTTATGGCTTAGAATCGGGACTTCAAAGAACTTTTGAACGTCATGGACCATATGAGATGTTCCAGGAGTTGAAGTTAATATTTCAAGCAAATACCTGAGTTGAGAGATATGAAGTCTCCAACATGTTCTATAGCTAAAATATGGAGGAGAATAGCTCAAGCAGTGAGCATGTGCTCAGATTGTCTGAGTACTACAATCGCTTGAATCAAGTGGGAGTTAATCTTCCAGATAAGATAGTGACTGACAGAGTTCTCTAGTCACCATCACCAAGTTACTGGAACTTCGTGATGAACTATAATATGCAAGGGATGACAAAAGAAATTCCCGAGCTCTTCGTGATGCTAAAATTGACGAAGATAGAAATTAAGGAAAATCATCAAGTGTTGATGATTAAACAAGACTACTAGTTTCAAGTAAAGGGCAAAGGGAAAGAAAGGGAACTTCAAGAAGAATGACAAGCAAGTTGTCACTCCCATGAAAAAGCCCAAAGATGGACCTAAGCCTGAAACTAAGTGCTTCTACTTCAAAGGAAATGGTCACTGGAAGCGGAGTTACCCCAAATATTTGGTGGATAAGAAGGATGGCAAAGTAAACAAAGGTATTCTTGATATACATGTTATTGATGTGTACTTTACTAGTGTTTATAGTAACCCCTGGGTATTTGATACATGTTCAGTTGCTAAGATTAGTAACTCAAAACAGGAGTTGCAGAATAAACAGAGACTAGTTGAGGGTGAAGTGACGATGTTTGTTGGAAGTGGTTCCAAGATTGATATGATCATCATCGCACACTCCCTATACTTTTGGGATTAGTGTTGAACCTAAATAAATGTTATTTGGTGTTTGCGTTAAAGCATGAATATGATTAGATCATGTTTATTGCAACACGGTTATTCATTTAAGACAGAGAATAGTTGTTATTCTGTTTACATGAATAAAACCTTCTATGGTCGTACACCCAATGTTGATGGTTTATTGAATCTCGATCGTGGTAATACACATATTTATCATATTGATGCCAAAAGATACAAAGTTCATAATGATAGTGCAACTTATTTGTGGCACTGCCGTTTGGGTCATATTGGTGTAAAGCGCATGAAGAAACTCCATAAAGATGGACTTTTGGAATCACTTGATTATGAATCATTTGATACTTGCAAACTGTGCCTTATGGGCAAGATGACTAAAACTCTATTCTCCAGAACAATGGACCGAGCTACTGACTTATTGGAAATAATACATACCGATGTATACGGTCCAGTGAGTGTTAAGGCTCGTGGTGGGTATCGTTATTTTATGACCTTCATAGATGATTTGAGCAGATATGGGTATATCTACTTAATGAAACACAAGTCTGAAACATTTGAAAAGTTCAAAGAATTTCAGAGTGAAGTGGAGAATCATCGTAACAAGCAAATAAACTTTCTACGATCTGATCGTAGAGCTGAATATTTGAGTTATGAGTTTGGCCTTCATTTAAAACAATGTGGAATAGTTTCACAGCTCACGCCACCTGGAACACCATGGAGTAATGGTGTGTTCGTACGTCGTAACCGCACTTTATTAGATATGGTGAAATCTATGATGTCTCTTACCGATTTACCACTATCGTTTTGGGATTATGCATTAAAGACAGCTGCATTCACTTTAAATAGGGCACCATCAAAATCCGTTGAGATGATGCCTTATGAACTGTGGTTTGGCAAGAAACCAACGTTGTCGTTTCTTAAAGTTTGGGGCGGCGATGCTTATGTGAAAAGGTTTCAACCTGATAAGCTCGAACCCAAATCAGAGAAATGCATCTTCATAGGATACCCAAAGGAAACTGTTGGGTACACCTTCTATCACAAGATCCGAAGGCAAGATATTCGTTGCTAAGAATGGATCCTTTCTAGAGAAGGAGTTTCTCTCGAAAGAAGTGAGTGGGAGGAAAGTAGAACTTGATGAGTTAATTGTACCTTCTCCTGAATTGGAAAGTAGTTCATCACAGAAATCAGTTCCAGTGATTCCTACACCAATTAGTGAGGAAGCTAATGATGATGATCATGAAACTTCATATCAAGTTTTTACCGAACCTCGTAGGTCTTCCAGAGTACAATCCACACCAGAGTGGTACGGTAATCCTATTCTGGAAATCATGTTATTAGACCATGATGAACCTACAAACTATGAGGAAGAGCCCAGATTCCATGAAATGGCTTGAGGCCATGAAATCTGGGATGGGATCCATGTAGGAGAACAAAGTGTGGACTTTGGTGGACTTGCTCGATGATCAGCAAGCCATAGAAAATAAATAGATCTTCAAGAGGAAGACGGACACTGATAGTAGTGTTACTATCTACAAAGCTCGACTTGTCACAAAAGGTTCTCGACAAGTTCAAGGTGTTGACTACAATGAGATTTTGTCAAATGTAGCGATGCTTAAATCCCTCTGAATCATGTTAGCAGTTGCCATATTTTATGAAATCAGGCAGATGGATGTCAAAACTGCATTCCTGAATGGATTTCTGGAAGAAGAGTTGTATATGATGCAACCAGAAGGTTTTGTCGATCCAAAGGGTGCTAACAAAGTGTGCAAGCTCCAGCGATCCATTTATGGACTAGTGCAAGCCTCTCGGAGTTGGAATAAACTTTTTGATAGTGTGATCAAAGCATATGGTTTTATACAGACTTGCGGTGAAGCCTGTATTTACAAGAAAGTGAGTGGGAGCTCTGTAGCATTTCTAATATTATCTGTGGATGACATATTGTTGATTGGAAATGATATAGAATTTCTGGATAGCATAAAGGGACACTTGAATAAGAGTTTTTCAATGAAAGACCTCGGTGAAGCTGCTTACATATTGGGCATCAAGATCTATAGAGATAGATCAAGATGCTTGATAAGATTTTTTTAAATGAGTAAATACCTTGACAAGTTTTTGAAAGAATTCAAAATGGATCAGTCAAAGAAGGAGTTCTTGTCTGTATTACAAGGTGTAAAGTAGAGTAAGACTCAAAGCCTGACCATGGCAGAAGATATAAAGAGAATGAAAGTCATTCCCTATGCCACGGTCATAGGTTCTATAAAGTATGTTGTCACTCTAATTTACCACAATCATCCTTTGCTGAACACACCTTTTGGGACAGACACATATGATTTGTCATTTATTAGAATACTCTATGTGCTTCACTTATATCTTTTAAGCTAGATAGTTTTGCTCTAGTACTTCACTTATATCTTTTAGAGCACGGTGGTGGCTTAATTTTGTAGAAACCGTTGATCTCTCATGCTTCACTTATATTATTTTGAGAGTCTTTTAGAACAACATGGTATTTGCTATGGTTATAAAATTGGTCCTAGAATGATGAGCATCCAAGTTGGGTATAACAAAAACTATCATAGAAGTTAATTGGATGCTATGATCAATTTGATGCTTGATAATTGTTTTGAGATATAGAGGTGGTGATATTATAGTCATGCTAGTTGGGTAATTGTGAATTTAAAGAATACTTGTGTTGAAGTTGGCAAGTCCCATAGCATGCACGTATGGTAAAAGTTGTGTCACAAATTTGTTGCATGGGGTGCTCTTTTGATTGCCTTCCTTATGTGTGGAGGTCGGGATCGCGCGATGGTTAACTCCTACCAACCCTTCCCCTAGGAGCATGCGTAGTAGTGCTTTGCTTTGAGGGCTAATAAAACTTTTGCAATAAGTATATGAGTTCTTCATGACTAATGTGAGTCCATGGATTATACGCACTCTTACCCTTCCATCATCGTTAGCATCTTCAGTACCGTGCATTGCCCTTTCTCGCCTTGAGAGTTGGTGCAAACTTCATCGGTGCATCCAAACCCCGTGATACGATACGCTCTATCACACATAAACCTCCTTATATCTTCCTCAAAACAGCCACCATACCTACCTATTATGGCATCTCCATAGCCATTCCGAGATATATTGCCATGCAACTTTCCACCATTCCGTTTATCATGACACGCATCATCATTGTCATATTGCCTTGCATGATCATGTAGTTGACATCGTATTTGTGGCAAAGCCATCGTGCATAATTTTTCATACATGTCACTCTTGATTCATTGCCCATTCCAGTACACCGCCGGAGGCATTCATATAGAGTCATATCTTGTTCTAGTTTTGAGTTGCAATTCATGAGTTGTAAATAAATAAAAGTGTGATGATCATCATTATTAGAGCATTGTCCCCTAAAAAGAAAAGAAAAAAAGAAAGGCCAAAGACAAAAAAGAAAGGCGAAATAAAAAAAGGGAGGCCCAAAAATAAAATAAAATAAATAAAAAAGGGGACAATGTTACTATCCTTTTCCACACTTGTGCTTCAAAGTAGCACCATGTTCTTCATATAGAGAGTCTCTTATGTTGTCACTTTCATATACTAGTGGGAATTTTTCATTATAGAACTTGGCTTGTATATTCCAACGATGGGCTTCCTCAAAATGCCCTAGGTCTTTGTGAGCAAGCAAGTTGGATGCACACCCACTTAGTTTCTTTTGTTGAGCTTTCATACATTTATAGCTCTAGTGCATCCGTTGCATGGCAATCCCTACTCCTCATGTTGACATCAATTGATGGGCATCTTCATAGCCCATTCATTAGCCTCGTCAATGTGAGACTTTCTCCTTTTTTGTCTTCTCCACACAACCTCCATCATCATATTCTATTCCACCCTTAAGTGCTATATCCATGGCTCACGCTCATGTATTGCGTTAGAGTTGAAAAAAGTTGAAGCACGTTAAAAAGTATGAACCAATTGCTTGGCTGAAACCAGAGTTGTGCATGACGGGAGTATTTTGTGTGATGAAAATGAAGCATAGCCTAACTATATGATTTTGTAGAGATGAACCTTCCAATGCCATGTTATTTTGAGAAGACATGATTGCTTTACTAGTATGCTTGAAGTATTACTATTTCTTATGTCAATATGAACTTTTATTTTGAATCATTTTGATCTAAACATTCATGACACAATAAAGAAAATTACATTGAGAATTATGCTAGGTAGAATTCCACATCAAAAATTCTGTTTTTATCATTTACCTACTCAAGGACGAGCAGGAATTAAGCTTGGGGATGCTTGATACGTCTCCAACGTACCTATAATTTTTTATTGTTCCATGCTATTATATTACCCATTTTGGATGTTTATGGGCTTTACTTTACACTTTTATATCATTTTTGGGACTAACCTACTAACCGGAGGCCCACCCCGATTGCTGTTTTTTTGCCTATTTCAGTGTTTCGAAGAAAAGGAATATCAAACGGAGTCCAAACGGAATGAAACCATTGGGAGTGATCTTTTCAGAACATACGCAATCCAGGAGACTTGGAGTGGACGTCAAGCAGCAAACGAGGCGGCCACGAGGGTGCCTGGCGCGCCCTAGGGGGGTGGGGGCGCCCCCCACCCTCGTGGCCCCCTCGTGTCTCAACCGACCTACCTCCTTCGCCTATATATACTCCCGTACCCTGAAAACATCCAGGAGCACCACGAAAACTATTTCCACCGCCACAACCTTCTGTATCCGCGAGATCCCATCTTGGAGCCTTCGCCGGTGCTCCGCCGGAGGGGGAATCGACCATGGAGGGCCTCTACATCATCTCCAAGGACTCTCCGATGAGTTGTGAGTAGTTTACCATAGACCTTCGGGTCCATAGTTATTATCTAGATGGCTTCTTCTCTCTCTTTGAATCTCAATACAAAGTTCTCCTCGGTCTTCTTGGAGATCTATTCGATGTAACTCTTTTTGCGGTGTATTTGTCCAGATCCGATGAATTGTGGGTTTATGATCAAGTTTATCTATGAGAAATATTTGAATCTTCTCTGAATTCTTTTATGTGTGATTAGTTATCTTTGCAAGTCTCTTCGAATTATCAGTTTGGTTTGGCCTACTAGATTGATCTTTCTTGCAATGAGAGAAGTGCTTAGCTTTGGGTTCAATCTTGCGGTGTCTTTTCCCAGTGACACCAGGGGCAACAAGGCACGTATTGTATTGTTGCCATTGAGGTTAAAAAGGTGTGGTTTATATCATATTGCTTGAGTTTATCCATCTAGAGCATGTCATCTTTCTTAATGCATTACTCTGTTCTTCATGAACTTAATACTCTAGATGCAGGCAGGAGTCGGTCGATGATTGGAGTAATAGTAGTAGATGTAGAATCATTTCGATCTACTTGTCATGGACGTGATGCCCATATACATGATCATGCATAGATATTCTCATAACTATGCACTTTTCTATCAATTGCTCGATAGTAATTTGTTCACCCACCGTAATACTTATGCTATCTGAGAGAAGCCACTAGTGAAATCTATGGCCCCCGAGTCTATCTTTTATCATATAAGTTTCCGATCTACTTTTATTTGCATCTTTTACTTTCAAATCTATATCATAAAAATACCAAAAA
The DNA here is from genome assembly GCF_018294505.1 of Triticum aestivum. NCBI lineage: Eukaryota > Viridiplantae > Streptophyta > Magnoliopsida > Poales > Poaceae > Triticum > Triticum aestivum. Next base: position 589,890,078 of record NC_057795.1, read on the forward strand.
TATTTATCTTATCTTATTATCTCTATCAGATCTCACTTTTGCAAGTTACCGTGAAGGGGTTGACAACCCTTTATCGCATTGGTTGCGAGGTTCTTGTTTGTTTGTGTAGGTACGAGGGACTTTTGAGGAGCCTTCTACTGGATTGATACTTTGGTTCTCAAAAACTGAGGGAAATACTTATGCTACTTTGCTGCATCACCCTTTCCTCTTCAAGGGAAAACCAAAGCAGTGCTCAAGAGGTAGCAAGAAGGATTTCTGGCGCCATTGCCGGGGAGGTCTTCGCTCAAGTCAAGACATACCAAGTACCTATCACAAACTCTTCTCCCTCACATTATACTATTTGCCATTTGCCTCTCGTTTTCCTCTCCCCCACTTCACCCTTGCCGTTTTATTCGCCCTCTTCTTCTGTTCGTCTTTTTTGTTTGCTTTGATGTCTTACTTGGCTCGTTTGCTCGTTTGGTTGGAATAGTTGTTTATTTATTGCTAAACAGAGAATCTAAGATCTATGGATCCTCATTCGCTTGCTAATCTTTTTAAGAGATACAATTATGTTGAAACAATTGCTAGTGAGTTTTGTGACTAGATTATCTTTATGAAGTTTTGCTTGAAATTCGTGAATCTGAAAATTGTGATGAAGAGATTCATGATGGCTCCTTGAATAAAAAGTATCATTGCAATGATTTTACTATAAATTCTCTTGATGTCAATTGTGCTAATAATATGCAAAACCCTAAGCTTGGGGGTGCTAGTTTTGCTATGTCTACTACTTGTTGCAATGATCATGATTGGGGTGATTCTTCTTATGATCTTGAAAATTTATGTAAGCCCCATGATGAATATGAGATTGATAATAGTGTTTGCAATAATATTGAAATTGGGTTTGGAAGAGTGTCAACTTTAGATCCCACATATTTGGAGAATATTCAATCTTATGGTATTTTTCATAAAAGTGGGTTTGGAGAGGTCATGACTTTAGTTAATGTTAATCTCACTATTTTGGAAGAGTGTCAACTTTGCATACATGTGGATCGTGTTAAGAATATGTTTTGTGATAGCTATATTGTTGAATTTGCTTATGATCCGACATGTAATTATTATGAGAGAGGAAAATATGGTCGTAGAAATTTTTATCTTACTAAATTACCTCTCGTCATGTTGAGGTTGCTATCATCTCCTTCTTCTTCCTTGCATATGCTAGTTTTTGCTTGCCTTGCAAATTTGTTTGATTATAATATGCCTATGCATAGGAATTATGTTAGACTTAGATGTGTTTGTCACGTGTTTCATGATGCTCTCTTTGCGCTTCAATTCTTGTCTTTCATTTGAGCATCATTAAAATTATCAATGCCTAACTCAAAGGCTTTTAAAAAAAGCGCTTGTTGGGAGACAACCCAATATTTTTCCTTGATGTTATTCAATAAATAATTCATCTAGCCTCTGTTTACATGTGGTTTTATGTTTTAATTAGTGTTTATGCCAAGTAGAACCTATAGGATAACCTATGGTAATAGTTAATTTGATTCTGCTGAAAAACAAAAACTTTTGCGTGCACGAGAATAATTTTAATAAATCACAGGAACGTGATTTTGCGTGATTCTTTTTGCAGTAGATCAATAGATAAATTTCCCAGGACTTCCTATTTTGATAGGATTTTTAGGGTTCCAGAAGTATTGAAAGTTACAGATTGCTATAGATTGTTCTGTTTTTTGTGTGTTGTTTGCTTATTTTGATGCATCTATGGCTAGTATCGGGGGGTATGAACCATAGAGAAGTTGGAATACAATAGGTTTAACACCAATATAAATAAATAATGAGTTCATTACAGTAACTTATGCGGTGGTTTTTCTTTCTTGCACTAACGGTGCTTCTGAGATTTCCTGTTGAGTTTTGTGTTATCAAGTTTTTAAGTTTTGGGTAAAGATTTGATGGACTATGGAATAAGGACTGGCAAGAGCCTAAGCTTGGGGATGCCCATGGCACCCCAAGATAATCTAAGGAGAGCCAAAAGCCTAAGCTTGGGGATGCCCCGGAAGGCATCCCCTCTTTCGTCTTCGTCTATCGGTAACTTTACTTGGAGCTATATTTTTATTCGCCACATGATATGTGTTTTGCCTGGAGCGTCTTGTATGATATTAGTCTTTCCTTTTTAATTTAGCATAATCATCCTTGCTATACACACCTTTTGGTAGAGACACATATGATTTGGAATTTATTAGAATACTCTATGTGCTTCACTTATATCTTTTAAGCTAGATAATTTTGCTCTACTAGTTCACTTATATCTTTTAGAGCACGGTGGTGGCTTAATTTTATAGAAATCATTGATCTCTCATGCTTCACTTATATTATTTTGAGAGTCTCTTAGAACAGCATGGTATTTGTTATGGTTATAAAATTGGTCCTAGAATGATGATCATCCAAGTTGGGTATAATAAAAACTATCATAGAAGTGAATTGGATGCTATGATCAATTTGATGCTTGATAATTGTTTTGAGAAATAGAGATGGTGATATTAGAGTCATGCTAGTTGGGTAATTATGAATTTAAAGAATACTTGTGTTGAAGTTGGCAAGTCCCGTAGCATGCACGTATGGTAAAAGTTGTGTAATAAATTTGTTGCATGGGGTGCTCTTTTGATTGCCTTCCTTATGTGTGGAGGTCGGGATCGCACGATGGTTAACTCCTACCAACCCTTCCTGATAGGTGGGAACCCGATGAACGAGTTCACGCCCGAGGGTGGCCCGATCTTCACGTTGTAGGATCGAATCGGGAGGGATAACTAGCTGCAAGCAGCCGGGATAACTAGCTTTATACCTGGCAAGGTTGGATGCAACCCATACATTGGGGATGGCCGACCGAAGCTACAAGAACTCCAACCCGCTGTCTGAACAATCGCAGAACCACAAACCGGGGCTAATCCACACAAAACGCCCAGAACCGTAGAGCACGAAGTAGGGGGAACCAGAGGCTCTTCTCGCGAATCCGAATGAACTCACAAGAGCAAAGGTAGCAAGATCTCTCGAATCTCTCTAGCAGTCTTGCTGCATAAGCTTGTAGCTGAATGGTTTGACAAAAGGTTTCTCTAGAGGATGGGGAGGATGGGGTTTTATAGCAGGGACAACCCCCCTTAGCTAGGTGTGAAAATGGTTTCAAAAGTAAGCAGGTTTGCATGGCTTTCTTGGGTGAATAAGCAGTCAACTTTGGGAGTTGTTGGAGAGCTCTTCGGAAATTCGCGAAGTCTTAACAGTCTGGACACTTTCCACGAGAATGACTAATACTTTTGACTCACAACTCCAAATGATGTGAGGTTTTTTGCATTGGAAAGATAATTTGATTTATCTTCTGTTGATGTACCCCTATGGCGCCGTCTCTCCACCATATGGGTGTGCCATCACGAAACATCAGAGGTAAAAACTGATAGCATCAATTTCACTTGAAACATGTTTTCTTCAAACTCGTTCCTCCAGACCGGTTGCTTCAAGAGCTCATAGGTTGTTGGATTTCTTCCATGTGATACCTAAGTTCAACCAACAACAATGGGGATGAAAGTGCAGCCATGTGTTCAAGATTGTGGTATGAACTTAAGTTAGCGTTCACCTAGCCATGTGTTTCTTGATTCGGCTTAGTAATTCTTTCCAACTAAATTGTGCACTTTTCTGAAATGTCATGTATGATGTACCCATGTGCTCATCATCCTCACCCCCCCCCCCCCCCCCTCGATGAAGAGTCGTCCTCGACTCTCTTTGATCTGCAAAAGATAAGTACAAGGCAAGTGGATAATATCCATGTAAAGAGATGATGCAATCCTCATTTGTAGCTTTCACCTTAGAATTGTGTTACATGTGATCATGTATTTGTCCAGGGATGATTGGTGTTGTTTCAATGACCGAGATGTCCTCATCATTCCCCCTCTCTTGAAAAGGAGTCGTCCTCGACTCTACCTAATCATCACACAAAAGAAAGTAGGGCAATACCAAATCATAATGCAAAGGTTTTATGATATATAGAATTTTAGTTTTCAACTTTGCTATGTTATGGACGATGACAACATGATGTTTTGTTCGACTTAGGAGTTCCTTCCAACTAACATTTACATGGAGTACAAATTTATAACCAACCATGAGCATGTACATACCATCCTCCCTCTCTTGGAGAAAAGTTGTCCTCGACTTCACTCGGTCTACAAAATTATAGCACGAGGACACTAGAAAATAACTAGGGAAAGCAAAATTTGAACAATTCTGTGTGGATCTTAAGTTTGCCAACTCCTTTGTTTTGTCTTCAAGGCTGAAAATTTTATATTGATTCATTGATGGCATGCTAAGGATGTACCCAATAATTTTTCTCTTATTTCGTTTCGCCAACATTTTAAGAGTTCATATGTGCATACCTCGGGGTGCATCAAAATGGAAGATTCTTTTTGTTTTACCTCATTGATTACTTGAATGCCTTTCTGAAAATCAATATTCACACATGCACCTTTTGTAGTGGTACTCCATGTCCTCCATATTTGTTCTTGGATCTCAATCTCCCATCGTTGCAAGAGAGCTGATAGGTATGCCTTTTGCACCTGCACATATTGCAAAGAAAGAGAATTTTGTGAAATGTTAGTTATTGAATGTTCCTCTCCCTTTTCATTTGGTGGACTACTAATTTCCCATGGTGGTGGATCACTCATCTCGCTATTCTCTTGTTGAAAAATCTTAACCTCACATTTAGTGGACTCACACAACTCATTAATCCTGTCTTCCTGAATGTGTGGTATATCTAGGTGGAGGTCTTGCATTTATCTAATCTCATGATGAACAATCTGATCCTCACATTTGATGGACTCACTCACCTCAATTTTCTTATCACTCTCAATATATGGAATTGTGGAAAGTGGACACTCTTCCTCACATTTGGTGGAGTCACTCAACTCATTTTTCTTTTCACTCTCAAGTGGTGGGATTTTTGAAAGTGGACACTCTTCCTCACTTGTAATTTGTGGCACATGTTTCTTGGATGTTGGGACAGTAGTGGTGATCGAGATGCCAACATTAGGAGTGAGCCTCTTAGGTGAACTTGGGCTATGAATCACCGGAGCCGCTCCATCAACCACGGTCATGCTTTGCGGTGGGTCGTTGTTGTGCCGATGGGTGCCACAACTTCTCCCTCGAGCATGACATCCTTGTTGCACTTTAGGTGCAGCACTGTCATGCCCACGAGAAGAAACACCATGCCCTCGAGCATGTCCTCCTTGCTGCACTTCTTGAGGAGTAGTGACACACCCACAAACAGCAACATCAAGCTTTTGAGCATGTCTTCTTTGTTGCAGTTCATGAGCAATAAGGTATTGTCAGTGTCGAACCCCATCACCCTCTACTCGAAGACGCTCATTAAGCCTCCTCTCATATTCGTGAAGCATGTTCCGTAATTCCAGAAACTCAGCATGTGTGAATGGGGCATCTTCTTCCCCATGGTTTTCTCCATGAACACTCGATCTAGATCCTGCCATGTTAGTAAGGCCAAAAGTGGAATAGGATAATTTTGTGGAATCACACAACCTCACCTCTTACTCACCAAAGTCCTTATGAGTTCACATCAGATTCTCCTTCTCCCAGATGTGTTAAAGCGATTGAAAGACAGGGATCAAAGAACTAGCTTCGGTTTTTGGTGGAGCTCGGTGGGGTAAACAAAAAGGGCCTTGTGCTGAAATCAAGTTGATGCAAACCAAGAAAAAATGTGGATGGATTTGCTACACCTTTGCACCAAGATTGAAAAACACAACACAGAAGCTTCTGAAATTTGTTCTATCAAGCTGAAACTTTTGGATCTTACACAAGATTTTCTTTTTCTCTCTTGACTTTTTTTCAACTCTTTTTTTTCTCTCTTTGATTTTTTTTGCCACTCTTTTTTTCTCTCTTTTTCCAAAGCACAACAACCAAATCTGAAACTAATTATGAAGATGAACTTGGTGCATATCTAAAATATGAAGAACATGCAAGGTATGCAACAACAAGATCTCAGCACCAACAAGGCTTGGATTTATTTTTGGTGGGGCTTTGGACTTCTAGGACAGAAAATATAGCATGAAAAACACTTGATCTAAAGGGATGATAGCAAGATAAACTTGGATAACAGATCCTACCATGTCAACAAAGGCTTTGATGCCACATGATAGGTGGGAACCCGATGAACGAGTTCATGCCCGAGGGTGGCCTGATCTTCACGTCGTAGGATCGAATTGGGAGGGATAACTAGCTGCAAGCAGCCGGGATAACTAGCTTTATACCTGCCAAGGTTGGATGCGACTCATACATTGGGGATGGCCGACCGAAGCTACAAGAACTCCAACCCGCTGTCCGAACAATCGCAGAACCACAAACTGGGACTAATCCACACAAAACGGCCGGAACCGTAGAGCACGAAGTAGGGGGAACCATAGGCTCCTTCTCGCGAATCCGAATGAACTCACAAGAGCAATGGTAGCAAGATCTCTCGGATCTCTCTAGCAGTCTTGCTGCATAAGCTTGTAGCTGAATGGTTTGACAAAAGGTTTCTCTAGAGGATGGGGGAGATGGGTTTTATAGCAGGGACAACCCCCCTTAGCTAGGTGTGAAAATGGTTTCAAAAATAAGCAGGTTTGCATGGCTTCCTTGGGTGAATAAGCAGTCAACTTTGGGAGTTTTTGGGGAGCTCCTCGGAAATTCACGAAGTCTTGACAGCATGGACACCTTCCACGAGAATGACTAGTACTTTTGACTCACAACTCCAAATGATGTGAGGTTTTTTGCATTGGAAAGATAATTTGATTTAGTTTCTGTTGATGTACCCCTATGGCCCCGTCTCTCCACTATATGGTTGTGCCACCATGAAACATCATAGGTAAAAACTAACAGCATCAACTTCACTTGAAACTTGTTTTCTTCAAACTCGTTCATCCAGACCGGTTGCTTCAAGAGCTCATAGGTTGTTGGATTTCTTCCATGTGATACCTAAGTTCAACCAACAACAATGAGGATGAAAGTGCAGCCATGTGTTTAAGATTGTGGTATGAACTTAAGTTAGCGTTCACCTGGCCATGCGTTTGCTTGATTCGGCTTAGTAATTCTTTCCAACTAAATTGTGCACTTTTTTGAAATGTCATGTCTGATGTACCCATGTGCTCATCACTTCCCCTAGGAGCATGCGTAGTAGTACTTTGCTTACAGGCTAATAAAACTTTTGCAATAAGTATATGAGTTCTTTATGACTAATGTGAGTCCACGGATTATCCGCACTTTTACCCTACCATCATTGCTAGCCTCTTCGGTACCATGCATTGCCCTTTCTCGCCTTGAGAGTTGGTGCAAACTTCACTGGTGCATCCAAACCCCGTGATATGATACGCTCTATCACACATAAACCTCCTTATATCTTCCTCGAAACAGCTACCCTACCTACCTATTATGGCATTTCCATAGCCATTTCGAGATATATTGTCATCCAACTTTCCACCGTTCCGTTTATCATGACACACATCATCATTGTCATATTGCATTGCATGATCATGTAGTTGACATCGTATTTGTGGCAAAGCCACCGTGCATAATTTTTTATACATGTCACTCTTGATTCATTGCCCATCCCGGTACACCGCCGAAGGCATTCATATAGAGTCATATCTTGTTCTAGTTTTGAGTTGTAATTCATGAGTTGTGAATAAATAAAAGTGTGATGATCATCATTATTAGAGCATTATCCCTTAAAAAGGCCAAAAAGAAAAGAAAAAAGAAAGGCCAAAAAAAGAAAAAAAAGAAAGGCCAAATAAAAAAGGGAGGCCCAAAAAGAAAATAAAAAACTAAAAAAAGGGGACAATGTTACTATCCTTTTCCACACTTGTGCTTCAACGTAGCACAATGTTCTTCATATAGTGAGTCTTTTATGTTGTCACTTTCATATACTAGTGGGAATTTTTCGTTATAGAACTTGGCTTGTATATTCCAACGATGGGCTTCCTCAAAATGCCCTAGGTCTTCGTGAGCAAGCAAGTTGGATGCACACCCACTTAGTTTCTTTTGTTGAGCTTTCATACATTTATAGCTCTAGTGCATCCGTTGCATGGCAATCCCTACTCCTCATGTTGACATCAATTGATGGGCACCTCCATAGCCTGTTGATTAGCCTCGTCAATGTGATACTTTCTCTTTTTTTGTCTTCTCCACACAATCTCCGTCATCATATTCTATTCCACCCTTAAGTGCTATATCCATGGCTCATGCTCATGTATTGTGTGAGAGTTGAAAAAAGCTGAAGCACGTTAAAAAGTATGAACCAATTGCTTGGCTGAAACCGGGGTTGTGCATGATGGGACTATTTTGTGTGATGAAAATGAAGCATAGTCTAACTATATGATTTTGTAGGGATGAACCTTCCAATGCCATGTTATTTTGAGAAGACATGATTGCTTTATTAGTATCCTTGAAGGATTACTATTTCTTATGTTAATATGAACTTTTATTTTGAATCATTTGGATCTGAACATTCATGCCACAATAAAGAAATTACATTGAGAATTATGCTAGGTAGCATTCCACATCAAAAATTCTGTTATTATCATTTACCTACTTGAGGACGAGCAAGAATTAAGCTTGGGGATGCTTGATACATCTCCAACGTATCTATAATTTTTTATTGTTCCATGCTATTATATTACCCGTTTTGAATGTTTATGGGCTTTACTTTACACTTTTATATCATTTTTGGGACTAACCTACTAACCGAAGGCCCAGCCCGAATTGCTGTTTTTTGGCCTATTTCAGTGTTTCAAAGAAAAGGAATATCAAACGGAGTCTAAACAGAACGAAACCTTCGGGAGTGATCTTTTCAGAACAAACGCAATCTAGGAGACTTGGAGTGGACGTCAAGCGGCAAACGAGGCGGCCACAAGGGTGCCCAGCGCGCCCTAGGGGGTGGGCGCGCCCCCCACCCTCGTGGGGCCCTTGTGGCTAAACCGACCTACCTCCTTCACCTATATATACTACCGTACCCTGAAAACATCCAGGAGCACCACGAAAAACTATTTCCACCGCCGCAACCTTCTGTATCCGTGAGATCCCATCTTGGAGCCTTCATCGGTGCTCCGTCGGAGGGGGAATCGACCATGGAGGGCCTCTACATCATCTCCAAGGCCTCTCCGATGAGTTGTGAGTAGTTTACCACAAACCTTCAGGTCCATAGTTATTAGCTAGATGGCTTCTTCTCTCTCTTTGAATCTCAATACAAAGTTCTCCTCGATCCTCTTGGAGATCTATTCGATGTCACTCTTTTTGCAGTGTGTTTGTCGAGATCCGATGAATTGTGGGTTTATGATCAAGTTTATCTATGAGAAATATTTGAATCTTTTCTGAATTCTTTTATGTGTGATTAGTTATCTTTGCAAGTCTCTTCGAATTATCAGTTTGGTTTGGCCAACTAGATTGATCTTTCTTGCAATGGGAGAAGTGCTTAGCATTGGGTTCAATCTTGTGGTGTCCTTTCCCAGTGATAGCAGGGGCAAGAAGGCACGTATTGTATTGTTGCCATGGAGGATAAAAAGATGGGGTTTATATCATATTGCTTGAGTTTATCCCTTTTCATCATGTCATCTTTCTTAATGCGTTACTCTGTTCTTCATGAACTTAATACTCTAGATGCAGGTAGGAGTCGGTGGATGTGTGGAGTAATAGTAGTAGATGCAGAATCGTTTCGATCTACTTGCCATGGACGTGATGCCTATATACATGATCATGCCTAGATATTCTCATAACTATGCACTTTTCTATCAATTGCTCGACAGTAATTTGTTCACCCACTGTAATACTTATGCTATCTTGAGAGAAGCCACTAGTGAAACCTATGGCCCCCGGGTCTATCTTTTATCATATAAGTTTTCGATCTACTTTTATTTGCATCTTTTACTTTCCAATCTATATCATAGAAATACCAAAAATATTTATCTTATCTTATTATCTCTATCGGATATCACTTTTGCAAGTTACCGTGAAGGGATTGACAACCCCTTTATCGCGTTGGTTGCGAGGTTCTTGTTTGTTTGTGTAGATACGAGGGACTTTTGAGGAGCCTCCTACTGGATTGATACCTTGGTTCTCAAAACTGAGGGAAATACTTATGCTACTTTGATGCATCACCCTTTCCTCTTCAAGGGAAAACCAACGCGGTGCTCAAGAGGTAGCAGGGAGCAATTAGCTAGAGTAGCTCCATGCAGAGCATTGTAGACATAGAATATTTGCAAAATACATACGGCTCTGAATGTGACAGACCCATAGACTAAAATTCTCTCACGAGCAAAACATGATCACACCTTAGTACTTTTTTGGGTGTTAATCACATAGCGATGTGAACTAGATTATTGACTCTAGTAAACCCTTTGGGTGTTGGTCACATGGCGATGTGAACTATGGGTATTGATTGGAAATGATATAGAAATTCTGGATAGCATAAAAGTATACTTGAATAAGAGTTCTTTAAAAGAAAGACCTCAGTAAAGCTACTTACATATTGAGCATCAAGATCTATTGAGATAGATCAAGACGCTTGATAAGATTTTCCATGAGTACATACCTTGACAAGATTTTGAAGTAGTTCAAAATGGAACAGTCAAAGAAAGAGTTCTTGCCTGTGTTGCAAAGGTGTGAAATTGAGTAAGACTCAAATCCCGACCATGGCAGAAAATAGAAAGAGAACGAAAGTCATTCCCTATGCCTCAGTCATAGGTTCTATAAAAGTATGCCATGCTATGGACCAGACCTATTGTATACTCTGCCCTGGTTTGGCAAGGGAGTACAATAGTGATCTAGGAGTAGATCACTGGACATTGGTCAAAATTATCCTTAGTGGAATAAGGATATCTTTCTTGATTATGGAGGTGACAAGAGGTTCGTCATAAAGGGTTACGTCGATGCAAGTTTTGACACTGATCCAGATGACTCTAAGTCTCAATCTGGATACATATTTAAAGTGGGAGCAATTAGGTAGAGTAGTTCCGTACAGAGCATTGTAGACACAGAATATTTTGCAAAATACATACGGCTCTAAATGTGACAGACCCGTTGACTAAGCTTCTCTCACGAGCAAAACATGATCATACCTTAGTACTCTTTGGGTGTTAATCACATAGCGATGTGAACTAGATTATTGACTCTAGTAAACCTTTTGGGTGTTGGTCACATGACGATGTGAACTATGGGTGTTAATCACATGCAGATGTGAATATTAGTGTTAAATCACATGGTGATGTGAACTAGATTATTGACTCTAGTGCAAGTGGGAGACTGAAGGAAATATGCCCTAGAGGCAATAATAAAGTTATTATTTATTTCCTTATTTCATGATAAATGTTTATTATTCATGCTAGAATTGTATTAACCAGAAACTTAGTACATGTGTGAATACATAGACAAAACATATTGTCCCTAGTATGCCTCTACTTGACTAGCTCGTTTATCAAAGATGGTTATGTTTCCTAACCATAGACATGTGTTGTCATTTGATGAATGGGATCACATCATTAGGAGAATGATGTGATGGACATGACCCATCCGTTAGCTTAGCATTATGATCGTTTCAGTTTCATCGCTACGGATTTCTTCATGACTTATACATGTTCCTCAGACTATGAGATTATGCAACTCCCGAATACCGGAGGAACACTTTGTGTGATACCAAACGTCACAACATAAATGGGTGATTATAAAGGTGTCGCCGAAGGTGTTTGTTGGGTTGGCATAGATCGAGATTAGGATTTGTCACTCTGTGTTTTGGAGAGGTATCTCTGGGCCCTCTCGGTATTACTCATCACGATAAGCCTTGCAAGCATTGTGACTAATGAGTTAGTTGCGGGGTGAAGTATTACAGAACGAGTAAATAGACTTGCCGGTAACGAGATTGAACTAGGTATGATGATACCGACGATCGAATCTCGGGCAAGTAACATACCGATGAGAAAGGGAACAACGTATGTTGTTATGCGGTTTGACCGATAAAGATCTTCATTGAATATGTAGGAACCAATATGAGCATCCAGGTTCCGCTATTGGTTATTGACCGGAGACGTGTCTCGGTCATGTCTACATAGTTCTCGAACCCGTAGGGTCCGCACGCTTAACGTTCGATGACGATTGGTATTATGAATTTATGTTATTTAATGTACTGAAGGTTGTTCGGAGTCCCAGATGTGATCACGGACATCACAAAGAGTCTCGAAATGGTCGAGACATAAAGATTGACATACTGGACGACTATATTCGGACTCCGGAAGTGTTCCAGAGAAGTTTCGAATAAAACCGGAGTGCTAGAGGGTTACCGGAACCCCTCGGGGGAACTAGTGGGCCTCGATGGGCCTTAGTGGAGAGAGAGGAGGGCCGCGGGAGGGCTGGCTGCGCGCTCCCCGCCCCTTGAGTCCGAAAAGGACAAGGTAAGGGGGGCGGCGCCCCCTCCCTTTCCTTCTCCCTCTCTCCCTCTCCTTTCTTCCCCCTCTCTCCTTCTTGGTGGAAACCTACTAGGACTTGGAGTCCTAGTACGATTCCCCCTTTGCGGGTGCACCAACGAGGGTTGTAGGCCTCTCCTCTCCTCCTTTATATACGGGGGAGGGGGCACCCCATAGACACACAAGTTGATTGTTTAGCCGTGTGTGGTGCCCCCCTCCACATATTTCCACCTCGGTCATATTGTTGTAGTGCTTAGGCGAAGCCCTGCACCAGTAACTTCATCATCACCATCACCACTGAAGGAACTATGCCCTAGAGGCAATAATAAAGTTATTATTTATTTCCTCATATCATGATAAATGTTTATTATTCATGCTAGAATTGTATTAACCGGAAACATAATACATGTGTGAATACATAGACAAACATCGTGTCACTAGTATGCCTCTACTTGACTAGCTTGTTGATCAAAGATGGTTGTGTTTCCTAGCCATAGACATGGGTTGTCATTTGATTAACGGGATCACATCATTAGGAGAATGATGTGATTGACTTGACCCATTCCGTTAGCTTAGCACTTGATCATTTAGTATGTTGCTATTGCTTTCTTCATGACTTATACATGTTTCTATGACTATGAGATTATGCAACTCCCGTTTACCGAAGGAACACTTTGTGTGCTACCAAACGTCACAACGTAACTGGGTGATTATAAAGGAGCTCTAAAGGTGTCTCCGGAGGTACATGTTGAGTTGGCGTATTTCGAGATTAGGATTTGTCACTCCGATTGTCGGAGAGGTATCTCTGGGCCCACTCGGTAATGCACATCACTATAAGCCTTGCAAGCATTGTAACTAATGAGTTAGATGCAGGATGATGTATTACGGAACGAGTAAAGAGACTTGCCGGTAACGATATTGAGCTAGGTATTGAGATACGACGATCGAATCTCGGGTAAGTAACATACCGATGACAAAGGGAACAACATATGTTGTTATGCGGTTTGACCGAGAAAGATCTTCTTAGAATATGTAGGAGCCAATATGAGCATCCAGGTTCCGCTATTGGTTATTGACCGGAGGCGTGTCTCGGTCATGTCTACATTGTTCTTGAACCCATAGGGTCCGCACGCTTAAAGTTCGGTGACGATTTATATTATGAGTTTATGTGTTTTGATGTACTGAAGGAGTTCGGAGTCTCAGATGAGATCGGGGACATGACGAGGAATCTTGAAATGGTCGAGACGTAAAGATCGATATATCTTTACCTAATAATAAAGCAAATTGGGTTTCTGTCGTCCGTCATCATGGCAGTTTTTCAAAAAGGCCCCTCGGTTTAAATGATATCAACCCGCACTCCCTATTTTAGTAAATAATAAAGCATCTAGACTGTTTCTGACCGCACCGGCAGTGTTGTAGGCCGCCGCGGAGAACGGGGTGCACGGGGTGGCGTAGCAGGGGCCCCCGGCGAGTGGGGAGCAGGAGGCGCAATGCATCCCAGCACCGCACGACGACTGCGAGCCCGTGGCTCACCTGTCGCCCACCAACGCGGACTCTGAGGCCATCCCGACAGAGAGAATCAGGATGAGGAGGATGCCGCTGCAGCGAGCCATCCCGACGGCGAGGGCGGCCATCGTACGCTCGCTCGCTTGCTGTCCACCGCCGGCAGTCCCCTCCGGCCTTGACGCGGACGGGAGGGAGAGACCCCTGATGTCGACATCTCCATCGCGCGGCGCGTCACACGCGGATCTCATCGGAGAACCTGAGGGTGGCCGTCCAAGGGGAAGGAGTGGAAGAGGACGCCGGCATGCAAGCTGTGCGAGGTGCAGATCCAGCTGAAGGTCTGCCGCGACCGCACCGTGGCCGGGGCGTGCGCCGACGGCCTGCAAGCATAGAACGAAATGAGAGAGAGAGAGAGAGAGAGAGAGAGAGAGACACGCGCGCGCACACACACACACACATGGGAGAGGGAGCGGAGGGGACGAGATCCGGTGGCGGCGCTCGCTCCGGTGGAACGGGGGGATGCCAGCGACTTTGCACATCTAGCGCTGCATATTTGTGGAAGCACGGGGATGAGAAAGAGGGAGCTAGAGAAGGGAGCTGGATGCAGATGAATCTCGGTGGGTGGAGACGAATGGATAAGATAGCGGTGGAGGTACACACGTGACGACCTGATGGTGTTACGTGGCTTCTGCTTAGCCCCAACATTGTTTTTATAATATTTCTTGCGTTTAGGCCAACACTTAATAGTGCAAGAAAATTATTGGAATGAAATATAATCTCCAAATCAAACCTTTCAATTAAAAAAACTACATAATCAAAATCATTAGAATTGAAATCTTTTGATAATTTATAAAATACTTTATATGAATTATTAAACTCTCAAAGAGTATGCAAGGGCATCTCCAACACCGATCCTTAAAATGCCTGCAACCGTCCAGACAGCATGGTGCGGCCGTGTTTCGCCAGCCAACACGGGCATGTGTCGATCTGCCGACCGGTCCGGACTTACTTTCTGCCGCAATCCTAAAACAAACTGGGGGATTTACGGGTGTCCGGACCACTGTCATGCTCGATTCTGTCTACCATGGCCCACCCCAAAAACCCACCCTTGCCCATGACCCTTCCCACCCGAAGTGGTCAGCGTCGTTCTAGAGCATCGGTAGTGCATTCATGCCGGCTCAGAGCGGAAGCGGCGCTGGTGGAGAGTGTTGCCCATGCCGTTTTCCGGAGCACACGACTCCTCCACATTCAAATGACAAATCGTCATTCCGCCTCCCTACATTAAAGATGCGCGGGTGCCAAGGAACCTACTCCGGCGCCACACGTATGTTCGTCTACGACCCGCCATTAACCCCCTCGTCGCTTGCCCTGCCATTTGCTAACTATTTTAAACTCCAGCCCCAGCCATAACCGCATCCATCCTCCTCATCGCACCACGCCCGACGCGGCCTCATCAAGCTCCAAAGCAATTTGGGGCAGCCTCTCATCCGAGCAGAAGAAGGAGATGCCGCCATTGCTGTTGGCTGGCAGGCTGGCAGGCAGACAGAGACCGGCGCCGGCAGATGATGAGTCGATGGCACCCTCCTCGCCGGTCCATATCGACATCACCATGGGCTAGCCCGGTACTCACTACATCGAAATGGTGTTGGCCGAGCGAAAGCCTTGTTTCGACAGGCGCAAGCCGACTAGGAGTACAACTCCCGCCTCCTCGACGAGCACCGACACATGGTGGAGCTACTCGCCACTGGAACGACGATTTGCGTCGGACATGGACCAGGCAGAGGAGGAGGTGCTGATCGACTCCTATCGCAACGCCTGCGAAATCAGCCACGACCGCTAGCGGTACTGCTAGCGGTACCGCTAGCGTCAAGTAGAGATACAAGTGGCCTTCAAGGAGATCGACGAGGCAGACGACAAAGTCTACGGCAAGAGAAAGGATGAGGAAGAAGTTGCCAGCTCCACCACACCAGCGCCTCGCCACCACGACCACGAACCTGACACGTCTAAGGACGCTGCGGGCAGCAAGGAAGAGTAGAGCATGGGAGTTCGCCGGTGCTCGGGCCCGAGGAAGGCCACCGCCCTTTTTGCTCCTGCTGAAATCAAGCTTGACGGGCTCAAAATCGTCGACTGATTTGCGCTTGCAGATTGTGAAGGTGGAGGCTACAAAGTCGGAGCTAGAGTTTCAGTTCATGGGGCTTATGGCCGGCCTAAAATGGCGAACGGACGTTAGCGGTCATTTAGACTGGGTTTGGAGTACGATTTAGTTAAACTATGTCGAAATGTAATTAGTTTGTCCAAACTTTATGAAAATCAACTGGTTTTATCTAAAAATTATTCAAGTATGAATGAATATCGTCCGGTTTGTTTAAATATCCATCAAATTTGTTCACTTCTGTTAAATTCCTTCCGAAGTACAACCATATGTGGACAGCTTTGGATGGTTGTCTCCTGCATCAGTGCCCGTGGATGCCTCCCCCCCCCCATGTGGACGGATGTGGTATCCGTTTTGCAGGTCAACGTTGGAGATGCCCTAAAAATCACATTGAATATTTCCCTGCTAAAAGACTATTCCATGCATCACTACTCTTTAATTTGATAGAAGTGTGGAGCTTAAGTATGCGAAATGAAGGATGTTAGGGTGGCTTCTCACATGAACACTTCATGATCCAAATAAGGATAGTTCAAGCCGTGGCAACACACCCGCATATGCACCTTATAGAGATGAGGGTTACCTAATTTCAACATTTGTCATACTTTAATATAAGTGGAGCATAATGACAATTTCGCCGCATATGTACTAGTTGGATTACTATATTCGGACTTCGGAAAGGTTCCGAGTGATTCGGGTATTTTTCGGAGTACCCGAGAGTTACGGGAATTCGTATTGGGCCTTAATGGGCCATACGGGAAAGGAGAGAAAGGCCTCAAAGGGTGGCCGCACCCCTCCCCATGGACTGGTCCGAATTGGAATAGGGAGAGGGGACGCCCCGTTCCTTCTTTCTCCTTTTTCCTTCCCTTCTCCTACTCCCACAAGGAAAGGACGAGTCCTACTTCCGGTGGGAGTAGGACTTACCCCTTGGCGCGCCCTCCTCCTAGGCCAGCCGCCTCCCCCCTTGCTCCTTTATATACGGGGGCAGGGGGCACCTCTAGACACACAAGTTGATCTGTTGATCTCTCCCAGTCGTGTGCGGTACCCCCCTCCACCATATTCCACCTCGGTAATATCGTAGCGGTGCTTAGGCAAAGCCCTACGTCGGTAGCATCATCAACACCATCATCACGCCGTCGTGCTGATGGAACTCTCCCGCAAAGCTCTGCTGGATCGGAGTTCGTGGGATGTCATCAAGTTGAACGTGTGCTGAACTCGGAGGTGCCGTACGTTCGGTACTTGGATCGGTCGGATCGTGAAGACGTACGACTACATCAACCGCATTGTGCTAACGCTTTCTCTTTTGGTCTACGAGGGTACGTGGACAAAACTCTCCCCTCTCGTTACTATGCATCACCATGATCTTGCGTGTGCATAGGAATTTTTTTGAAATTACTACGTTTCCCAACAGTGGCATTCGAGCCTAGGTTTTATGCGTTGATGTTATATGCACGAGTAGAACACAAGTGAGTTGTGGGCGATACAAGTCATACTGCTTACCAGCATGCCATACTTTGGTTCGGCGGTATTGTTGGATGAAGCGGCCCGGACCGACATTACGCGTACGCTTATGCGAGACTGGTTCTACCGATGTGCTTTGCACACAGGTGGCTGGCGGGTGTCAGTTTCTCCAACTTTAGTTGAACCGACTGTGGCTACGCCCGGTCCTTGAGAAGGTTAAAACAGCACTAACTTGATGAACTATCATTGTGGTTTTGATGTGTAGGTAAGAACGGTTCTTGCTCAGCCCATAGCAGCCACGTAAAACTTGCAACAACAAAGTAGAGGACGTCTAACTTGTTTTTGCAGGGCATGTTGTGATGTGATATGGTCAATACGTGATGAGATATAAGTTGTTGTATGAGATGATCATGTTTTGTTGAAGTTATTGGCAACTGGCAGAAGCCTTATGGTTGTCTCTTTATTGCATAAGATGCAAGAGCCAAATAATTGCTTTACTTTATGGCTATGCGATAGCAATAGTTGCAAGAGCAATAGTTGGCGAGACGACCATGTGACGACACATTGATATAGATCAAGATGATGGAGATCATGGTGTCATGTCGGTGACGATGGAGATCATGACGATCCTTTGAGATGGAGATCAAAGGCACAAGATGATGATGGCTATATCATGTCACATATTTTTTGATTGCATATGATGTTTATCTTTTATACATCTTATTTTGCTTAGTTCGACGGTAGCTTTATAAGATGATCCCTTACTAAAATTTCGAGGTATAAGTGTTCTCCCTGAGTATGCACCGTTGCGAAAGTTCTTCGTGCTGAGAGACATGGTTTTAAATAGCGGATAGCGGGCTGGTAGCGGATTGGGGTCCGCGTAGCGGAATGCGGATAGCGGGTGATATTGCGTGCGCTATTTCCACATAGCGGATTTGTAAAAACACTAGATTGTTGTGTATATTTCTAGATCCTTCACAAAAAGTAATTACATTTAATTTGATCAATAGCGGATGCTATTGCGCTAGCGCTATTGCGAACGCAATAGCGGATGCTATCTCCGCTATTTGAAACTATAGCTGAGACACCACGTTATGATCGGGTGTGATAGGTTCTACGTTCAAATACAACGGGTGCAAAACAGTTGCACACGCGGAATACTCAGGTTAAACTTGACGAGCCTAGCATATACAGATGTGGCCTCAGAACACTGGAGACCGAAAGGTCGAGCGTGAATCATATAGTAGATATGATCAACATAATGATGTTCACCATTGAAAACTACTCCATCTCACATGATGATCGGACATGGTTTAGTTGTTTTGGATCACGTGATCACTTAGATGATTAGAGGGATGTCTATCTAAGTGGGAATTCTTAAGTAATATGATTAATTGAACTTAAATTTATCATGAACTTAGTCCTGGTAGTATTTTGCAAATTATGTTGTATATCAATAGCTCGCGTTGTTGCTTTCATATGTTTATCTTGATATGTTCCTAGAGAAAACTGTGTTGAAAGATGTTAGTAGCAATGATGCGGATTGGATCCGTGATCTGAGGATTGTCCTCATTGCTGCACAGAAGAATTATGTCCTTGATGCACCGCTAGGTGACAGACCTATTGCAGGAGCAGATGCAGATGTTATGAACGTTTGGCTAGCTCAATATGATGACTACTTGATAGTTTAGTGCACCATGCATAACGCCTTAGAATCGGGACTTCAAAGACGTTTTGAACGTCATGGGCCATATGAGATGTTCCAGAAGTTGAAGTTAATATTTCAGGCAAATACCCGAGTTGAGAAATATGAGGTCTCCAACAAGTTTTATAGCTAGAAGATGGAGGAGAATTGCTCAACTAGTGAGCATGTGCTCAGATTGTCTGGGTACTACAATCGCTTGAATCAAGTGGGAGTTAATCTTCTAGATAAGATAGTGATTGAACAGAGTTCTCTAGTCACCATCACCAAGTTAGTAGAACTTCGTGATGAACTATAGTATGCAAAGGATGACGAAAACGATTCCCGAGCTCTTCGCGATGTTGAAATCAACGAAGGTAGAAATCAAGAAAGAGCATTAAGTGTTGATGATTAACAAGACCACTAGTTTCAAGAAAAGGGCAAAGGGAAAGTGTCGGTGTCAAAACCGGCGGATCTCGGGTAGGGGGTCCCGAACTGTGCGTCTAGGCGGATGGTAACAGGAGATAAGGGACACGATGTTTTTACCCAGGTTCGGGCCCTCTCGATGGAGGTAAAACCCTACTCCTGCTTGATTAATATTGATGATATGGGTAGTACAAGAGTTGATCTACCACGAGATCAGAGAGGCTAAACCCTAGAATCTAGCCTATGGTATGATTGTTGTTCGTCCTACGGACTAAACCTCTCCGGTTTATATACACACCAGAGAGGGCTAGGGTTACACAGAGTCGGTTACAATGGGAGGAGATCTACATATCGTATCGCCAATCTTGCCTTCCACGCCAAGGGAAGTCCTATCCGGACACGGGACGAAGTCTTCAATCTTGTATCTTCATAGTCTGGGAGTCCGACCAAAGGTCATAGTCCGGCCATCCGGACACCCCCTAATCCAGGACTCCCTCAGTAGCCCCTGAACTAGGCTTCAATGACGACGAGTCCAGCACGCAAATTGTCTTCGCCATTGCAAGGCGGGTTCCTCCTCCGAATACTTCATAGAAGATGTTGAACACAAGGATAGTGTCCGGCTCTGCAAAATAGTTTCCACATACCACCGTAGAGAGAATAATATTCGCACAAATCTAATCTGCTGACATATTCCGTAGCATGACATCATGCCACAGCCAAGCCTTTATTCGAATCGTTTTACTGTCCCACCTCAGCGTGTTTAGCGAGGCAGTTTACTTGGCACGTCTTGTCAAAGCAGAGATCGTGTCCCCTTATTCCGGGATTCTCATCAATACGGGCATGGGTAACCCAACCGCGCCATTAATCGCGGCGCTTGGGAGATAAGCGAGTTTTACTAGGCTGGTGGGGGCACATAGTTTCGGCCGCCCATATAAGGGGATAAGAATCCACCCTTTCCATATACGCCTTCCTCCTCCTTCGCTTATCTATTCCTGCACACTCGAGCTCCAGCGCCCAAGTCCGCACTTCCCACCTCAACCTTCTCCGACCATGTCCGGAGCGGGAAGCAAGTGGATGGCCTCCTCCGTTATGGAGGGGCAAATCAAGAAGCTGAGGAAAGCCGGATACTTGTCCAACGACATCGCGCACCAGCTCACAGATGAGGGGCAGCTCATCCCCACCCCCAGGACCCATGAGAGGGTCGTGTTTCTCCCCCATTTCCTCCGCGGACTGGGCTTTCCTCTTCACCCATTTGTCCGGGGGCTCATGTTCTACTACGGCCTGTATTTCCACGATCTGGCCCCGAACTTCATCCTCAACATCTCGACGTTTATCGTCGTGTGTGAGGTCTTCCTCCGCATCCAGCCCCACTTCGGCTTATGGCTAAAGACCTTCAATGTCAAGCCGAAGGTCGTGGGTGACCGACAAGCGGAGTGCGGAGGCGCCATGGTGGGCAAGATGGCCAACGTCACATGGCTCGAGGGCTCCTTTGTGGAAACCATCAAAGGATGGCAATCGGGGTGGATCTACATCACCGAGCCGCGTGACCCTGAATGGGCAGCGGCCCCCGAGTTCCGATCTGGCATCCCCACGCGGCTCACCTCATGGAAAGAGACGGACCTGTCGTGGGGTAATCCGGAAGAGGCGACCGGACTCCAAACCTGTGTCCAGAACCTCATGGACAAGAAGGTTAAACTCGTCAACGTAGTCCAGGTCATGCTCTTCCGTCGGATCCTCCCGTGTCAACGGTGGGCTTTTATCCTGTGGGAATTCGACCCGGCTCAGCACCAAACTCTGTCCAGGCTCTTCGACACAACGCACGAAGATGCTTGGAAGGTGCTTTTCAAGAGCTCCAAGGTCCACCCTCCCACTACCGAGGATCGCAGATTCTGCGCGAAGCGCCAAGCCAGCGCGGTAAGCTTAGTTTACCCATTACAGGGTATTTGTTTTTCATAGTTTGACTCTATGCGGGATCTAAACTCCCATTCCTTTAACAGGACTGGCAGAAGAAGGCCGGGCAGACCGACTGTCCGGCTCCTTTGCCCGAAGACCCAGCAGACGCCCGCTTCACGAAGTTACTGGTCCTGGCACCCCATGTGGTGCCGGAGAAGAAGGCCAAGAAGAAGGCCATGGGAACTCGAAGGAGCTCCCAGCGATTGGTGGTGTCGGATTCATCGCCCGATGTTGGGGATATAACTATTTGTGTAAGCCGCCCAGGAGGGGCCGGGTTATGCAAAGAGGAACTACCAGAAAGAAGCCCAAGACCAAAGCATGAAGATGGCGGTTCATAGAAGGCTTAAGGCCCATAGGCGACTTAAGGCCCGTTGTAGTAAACCACCACAATAATATGACTTGTATCATAAGGTAGACTTAACTAGTCACCGAGCCGGACACTGCTTATAAGCCGGCCGGGACTCTGTAAGCCGCAGGGCGTCGACCCATGTATATAAGGGGACGACCTGCTGGCCGCTTAGGGCAAGAAACAACTGATCGAGAGCCAGGCATAGCATATCTCACTCCCTGGTCATCGAAACATCAATACCAACCCAACTAGACGTAGGCCTTACCTTCACCGTAAGGGGCCGAACTAGTATAAAACTTCTCGTGTCCCTTGTCCCGATTAACCCCTTCAAGCTTCCTAGTTGCGATGGCTCCACAACTAAGTCCTTTCACGAGGACATCTGACGTGACAATTCCACGACAGTTGGTGCCCACCGTGGGGCCAGCGCACGATGGATTTGAGTTCTTGAAGGGCAACTTCGAAGGGCTCAAGGGATACGCAGTGGGCCGGATGACCAAGAGTCGTCGCGGCAAGATCTACATCGACGACGAAGGCTGGGGCCCTGACGCCGGCTCAATTGAGTACGAGTACCGGGTCCCCTTCGGAGGGATCCACGTCTTCATTGGCCGGATTGGTGAGCCGGGACCTAAGCCGGACAACTGCACCGACCTCGTCGAGATGGCTCAGCATGCGAAACCCGCCCGAGCTCAACCCGGAATCCAGCGTGTCTTTGTGGGCTGCGTCCACGGAGAAGAGCTTTCTGAAGGACCTGAAGATGGTAGTGAGACGGCCGTCCTCTCTGACGGTGATTCGTCCGCTGGTTCAACAGATTCGCTGTATCAAGTACAAGATGGCGTGCTCGGGGGCTGTTCCGATGGCTTCAGTATTCCGGACCCCTGTGAGTCACCGAATTGGGCAGGAGTCTTCACGGCTGGGACTCAACCCGGCCAAAACTCTACAGCCGATGCGGCAATTACGTCCGGGATAGGGACAGCCGGGGTAGGTGGCCCTGTGCGCCCGCCGGCTCAGGTGCTGATAGACCTCATGGACAAGCTTACGGCCCTGTTAACCGCCACGGTTATCCCTGCGAACAAAGATGAGCATGACACAGAGGTGGCATGGGTACGTGAGGAGATAGCTCAGGCCAAGGAGGCCTTGGCAGCTGAGGATACTAGACTAGCTACGGAGCTGGCGGCTCTCGATGCCCGGGCACAACGGTTGCAGTCAGAAGCTTACCAGCTCACGATGGGCTTAAACACATCCAATGAGGTAATGAGGAGGAGACACCAGAAGACCCAATCCCGTTTACCTCCGAATTATGACCCTCTGGTTCTGTTTGCTACACCCGGAGCCAGCCCAAGTAACCCGCCAAATGCAAATCAGTTTATGACCGCCGGAACAGGGGGACCGGCTCAGCCTCGGGAGATGGTACCTCCTCATGGAAACATGGCGCCGCCACGTTATGTGCCGATACCGCCGGGTCACTTTTCCAACCCCATGGAGAACTTAATCGCAGCATCAGCGCGTCTGGCGGCTCTCCCAGTGGACGGTGATGATCCAACAGCGGTGGAGACCCGGAGAATCAGGGAACTTGTCCAGACGGCCCTGGCTCAGCAAGAGACCTATTCTTATAGCCGGGATAGGATTCATTCAACTCCTTCGCCTTGGTTAGCACCGCCTCGTCAGAACCGGAGCCCGAGTTACAGCAGGCACATGGAATCTGAAGCTTTGTCAAGCAACGCCCAACGCCGTAACCAACACGGTGGCTATAACCCGGTGCAAGACCGAGTACGTCAGGAGAACGAGCAGGCGGCTCAGCTGGCGGCTCAACAGGCGGCTCATCAGGATATTCTGGAGTATCCAACGACTTCCGTTGAGATGGGAGTAGCCACTAGAACCGGTGGTGTTCCTTGTTTGGTACCGGCTTTGCGCAACGTGCGCCTGCCCAAGGACTTCAAGGGACCTCGGAAGGTGCCAAATTACATGGTCGACTTACAGCCTGGAGCATGGATTGAGAGTTATGAGATGGCCATGGAACTGTTGGAGGTCAGTGACGTGGCAATGGCTAAGTATTTTACCATGATGTTAGATGGAACGGCCCGGTCTTGGTTAAAAGGTTTACCACCCAATTCTATTGGTTTGTGGGAAGAGTTAAAAGCCCGTTTCATCCAGAACTTCAAGGACACCTTTAAGCAATCTATGTCGATCATGGACTTGACGAATTGTAAGCAGGGGGAGGGTTAATCCACCACCCATTGGGTATGTCGGGTTAAGGAGATAATTCATTCATCTGATAAGATGGATGCCGGCTCTGCAGTCCTTATGTTGGAAAAGAATTGCAACTTTGAGCCATTGAGGCAGAAACTGGGGTGCCTTAAACGTGACTGCAAGGATATGGGTACGCTAATGGCAGCTTTAGTCAAATATGCCGATTCTGATAGTACCAAGGATCCCACATCGGACGATGAGAAGACAGGGAAGGGAAAAAGGAACGGCAATGGAAAGGGTCAACAGCACAACCCGGTGAATCAAAGCGGCAATAAGCGTAAGGCGGACGGTAACCCGGAGTTTGTAGCCAACGCTAATGCACAGGGTAACAATCAGAGACGTAAGGGTAAGTGGCCTCGATCCGGCGGGTCAGGCCCATCTCTTGAGCAGCTACTCAATGAGCCCTGACCGAAACACGGCACTCGGGAGCACCCCGCTACACACCTGTGGAAAGATTGCGCGATCATGAAGGCGTTTAAAAATTCCAGTACCTTTGATGGCAGTCATGGATCTGGCGGCGGTTCAGGGGCTGGCGGTTTTCATGGCCCGGGCGGCGGCTCAAACTCCGGTTTTCAGGGACCTCCGGGTGGAAATAATCAACAGCAGTCTGGTCAGGGAGGGTAACAGCAGCAGCAATCGGGTTATCAAAGCCATCCGAAACAGTTGAGTGGTGGGCAGTACCATGTGTTTACCACTAGCTTATGCAAACGTGACCAGAAGGTTCATAAGAGGGCCGTAAATTCTGTTGAGCCGGCAATTCCTCGTTATTTGAGATGGTCAGAGCAACCCATTATATGGAGCAGAGAGGATCACCCTCCACGAGTCGATAATCCGGGTTAGTTAGCCTTGGTGGTAGCACCCCAGGTTGGTGGATATAAATTCACTAAGGTACTCATGGATGGAGGTAGCAGCATCAATATCCTCTATTACGAGACTTTTCAATGCATGGGGTTGACTGAGAAGAATCTGAGAACATCCAACACTGTTTTCCATGAGGTAGTTCCCGGCAAGTCGGCTTACCCAGTTGGCAAGATTGAATTGGAGGTGGCTTTTGGGGATGAGTATGATTCCAGGGCTGAGAAATTGACGTTTGAAGTAGTTAAAATCAGGAGTCCATATCACGCTCTGTTTGGGCGACCGGCTTATGCTAAATTCAAGGCATGGTCGTGTTACGTTTACTTACAGCTCAAGATGCCCGGTTACAAGGGCACCATCACTGTGCATGGGAGTCGAAAGGCGGCCTTGGAATGTGAAGAAGGTGACACGGCTTACGCTGAGACTGCCTGTGCCGCGGAGGAGCTCAAATTTTATCAAGACAATATTGACCCGGCGGATATGACCTCCCTCAAGAAACCAACTACTGAGCATGACCCGGCGTTGAAGTTTAAATTGGCCGCTAAGACAAAGCTTGTTGACTTTACCCCAGGAGATGCCTCTAAGCAGTTCAGTATCAATGCCAATTTGGATCCTAAATAGGAAAGCGCGCTCATCGAGTTCATTCGTGAGAACCGGGACATCTTTGCATGGAAACCTTCTGACATGCCGGGTGTACCGAGGGAACTCGCTAAGCACACTCTCAATATTGATCCAAAGTATAAGCTGGTCAGGCAGTTTCTCCGACGATTCAATGAAGAGAGACGGAAAGCTATTGGGGAAGAGGTCGCACGGCTCTTAGCGGCCGGGTTTATCGTTGAAGTTTTTCACCCGAAGTGGTTGGCTAACCCGGTGTTAGTGCTCAAGAAGAACGACACTTGGCGGATGTGTGTGGATTACACAGACTTAAACAAGGCTTGTCCGGCTGATCCCTTTGCTCTCCCCAGTATTGATCAAATCATTGATGCTACGGCGGGTTGTGAACGTTTGAGCTTCTTGGATGCTTACTATGGCTATCATCAGATCAAGATGCCAGTTAAGGACCAGGAGAAGACAGCTTTCATCACTCCGTTTGGAGCCTTCTGTTATGTATCTATGCCATTTGGACTCAAAAGTGCCCAGGCGACTTATCAGCGGTGTGTGCAGAACTGTTTGCACGATCAAATTGGGCGTAATTTTCATGCTTATGTAGATTACATTGTGGTGAAGTCCAGAGAAAAGGAAACCTTGATATCTGACCTGAAAGAGACCTTTGATAATCTTCGGGTTTACAGGATGATGCTTAACCCGACCAAGTGTGTATTTGGTGTACCTGCGGGCAAGCTCTTGGATTTTCTCGTGTCGAACAGAGGCATTGAAGCTAATCCGGAGAAGATCAAGGCGATTACCTCTCTGGCTAAGCCGGCGTGTATCAATGATGTTCAACTCCTGGCGGGTCGTGTTGCCACTTTAAGCCGGTTCATAAGCCGGTTAGGGGAGAAGGCCATATCGTTATATCTGATGATGAAGGAAACAGACACCTTTGTCTGTAGTGATGCTGCTAACACTGCCTTTGAAGATTTAGAAAGACAGTTGACTGAGCCGCCGGTTCTTGCGGCTCCCACTGATAAAGATCCACTGTTGTTATATGTGGCTGCTAACTCATGGGCCGTCAGTGTTGCCATCGTGGTGGAGCGTAAGGAGGCAGGCAAGGAGCACCTGGTTCAACGGTCGATTTACTACGTCAGTGAGGTGCTCATTGAGTCTAAACAAAGATATCCACATTGGCAGAAACTCGTTTATGGTGTGTTCATGGCAAACCGGAAGCTGAAGCAGTACTTCCAAAGTCATCCTATAACGGTGGTAAGTTCAGCCCCTCTGGGAGACATCATTCAGAACAGGGAGGCCACGGGACGAATCGCTAAGTGGGCTATTGAGCTTGGGCCCTATGGTTTGAAGTATATGCCCCGTACTGCTATCAAATCTCAAGCCCTTGGTGGACTTTATCAATGATTGGACAGAGTTGCAGGCACCTGAGGAGAAGCCGGATAATACATACTGGATTATTCACTTTGATGGGTCCAGGCAGTTAGAAGGCTCAGGGGCTGGAGTTGTTTTAACTTCCCCTCGAGGTGACAAATTTCGTTATGTGCTCCGGCTCATGTTTCCCTGTACTAACAATGCAGCTGAATACGAGGCCTTGCTCCATGGTCTCCGGATGGCCAAGGAGATGAATTTGAGCCGGGTAAGGTGTTTGGGCAACTCAGATCTCGTGGCTCAACAGGTCTCAGGCAAGTGGGATTCTAAGGATCCCCTTATGGTGGCTTACCATCGTGAAGTAGATGATGTTGCTGGGCACTTCAAGGGGTATCAAGTGGAGCACAATGATAGAAGGAAGAATGAGGCGGCCAATGCGTTAAGCCGGTTGGGATCTCAGCGTAAGCCGGTGCCGCCTAACACCTTTCTTGACGTTTTTTATAATCCTTCTGTCAAGGTACCTATAGAGGAAGAGCTAACAGTGCCAGACCCGGAGGCACAGTTGGTGGCTGCGCTTCACGTCATCCCGGATTGGACATTGCCATACTTGGCTTATATGACCCGGGGAGAGCTGCCTAAGGATGAGACCTTGGCGAGACAAATTTTCAGGCGGTCCAAATCCATGACAATTGTTAATGGCGAGTTACATCACCTCAGTGTCACAGGGGCATTCCAGCATTGTGTGTCACCTGCGGAGGGTCAAGAGATACTTCGAGAGATCCATGAAGGAGATTGTGGTCATCATGCCGGTTCAAAATCTCTAGTGGCCAAGGCTTTCCGTCATGGGTTTTATTGGCTGACGGCTCATGCTGATGCAGAGGATCTTGTTAACAAATGTGACGGATGTCAAAAATTCTCACGTCGAGCTCATGTGTTGGCTCAAGAATTGAGGATGATTCCAATTACTTGGTCGTTTGCAGTCTGGGGGCTTGACATGGTGGGACCCTTCAAGAGGTCTAAGGATAAAAAGACACACCTCCTGGTGGTAGTGGATAAATTTACAAAATGGATTGAGGCAGAGCCGGTCAGTTAGTGTGATGCAGCCACAGCGGTTTAGTTCATCAAAAAGGTGATCTTTCGTTTTGGTTTTCCACATAGCATCATAACTGATAATGGCACTAATCTCTCCAAGGGTGCCATGGAGGAGTTTTGTCAACGAGAGCATATCCGGCTTGATGTTTCAGCTGTTGCTCATCCTCAATCCAATGGTCAAGCAGAAAGAGCTAATCAGGAGATCTTAAGGGGTATCAAACCACGGCTCTTGGTCCCCTTACAGCGGACTCCGGGTTGTTGGGTGGAGGAGTTACCCTCTGTGTTGTGGAGCATCAATACTACGCCTAACAGATCCATGGGTTATACACCTTTCTTCATGGTTTATGGAGCAGAGGCAGTTCTGCCAAGTGATATCCGGCATGATTCGCCCCGAGTGGCGGCTTATGTTGAGGCTAGTAATGAAAAAGCTCGTCAGGAGGCACTGGACTTGTTGGATGAGGAGCGAGACTTGGCAATAGCCCGCTCAGCGATTTACCAGCAAGACCTTCATCGCTACCACAGCCGCCGGGTCAGAAGCAGAACCTTTCAGGAAGGCGACTTAGTGCTCCGGCTCATCCAAGATCAGTCTGATATGCGCAAGCTATCGCCGCCTTGGGAAGGACCCTTTGTGGTCAACAAGAATCTGAACAACGGGTCATACTACCTCATTGATATTCGAGAGCACAAGGACTCATGTAAGTCGGAGGAGGAGACCCGCCGGCCGTGGAATATCGCCCATCTTCGGCCTTACTATACTTAAGCCACCGACTCTTAAGATGTATATACTTTTGACGATGTACATATTATATAAAGCAATAAAGCAGGACCTCTGTACTTTTTCCCCATAAAGAATGTTTTTATGTCTTCTTTATCAGGTGGTGGACACTACCAACAGGGAGCGGATCATATCTGAATCCGGCTTTCCCTTTGGTCCGGCTTATGATCATATCTGAATCTAGCCATGATCACTTGGGGGGCTTCCTATTCAAACATAGATCGTATTCGAACCAAAAAGAACATAGCTGTCGATACCCGCTTGATCGGCATACTGCCAAACCCACTTGGGGGCTTCTTGATCATATTTGAATCACAGCTTAACCCCTTTGGGCCTGATGTGGATCGTATTCGAATCAGCGTCATTAAACAACTCTTATGGTCACTTGGGGGCTTCTTGTTCAAACATGGGTCGTATCCGAACCAAAGAGAACATAGCTGTCGATACCCACTTGATCGGCATCGCCAAAGCCACTGGGGGCTATATGATCATATCCGAATCTTAGCTTAACCCCTTTGGAACGGTTTACTGATCGTATTCGAATCAAAAGCCTGTAAATTATTTTGACTATCCTGAGACCTTGTGAAAAGCATTATGAGATGTTTTTTGTCTTTCCGGTTTAATATTGGTCACACCAGGTTGTTAAGTACCAGGTGAGCATCATATCAGCAGGAAAGATTATCAAAGCATCGCAGGTATGCTATTATGCTTATGCTTAGCAAAGTATAGTCATAAACCAGTCTATTTATGATGTTTTTTGGTTTGTGTTCTGGGTTATCAATACTTTTCGTGACCACGGACGCGATAAAATGCCAAGGAAATTTTGCTTGTTTTATGTGCATAATAAGGCAAGCAAATTTAACACGCCAAGGAAAGCCAGAAATATATAGCAGTGGCGGCTTACGAAGGTGTTAAGTGCTAGGAACATGCGCGAAGGCATGACAAACATTGGGAAGTTTTTTCTACCCTATTACAAGATTCCCCGAGTCTGAATAAATGAAGCATTGTTTTTTACAAAACACCTGGCGATTCATTCCTTCGGCGGGCTTGAAGACTCCGGGTTATCCTTCTCCACTTCTCCATCGGCTGTTTTGCCCTGGAAAGTTGACGAGGCCCAGTCAATGCCTCTCAAAGCTTCAAACTCAGCTTCATCATCTATTAAACCGGCTGGGTCCACTTCAGGGGCAAAAGTATGCTTACGAATTGGGGGATCGGGCTGATTTGATCATATGGAGTGTTTGGAATTCTCTGGTTCTCAATGTCATAACCCGACGCATACTTGGTAAGGTCAGTGTCGTTTCCAATAAGGGTTGCCACGGGACGTATGGCTTTGACACAGGCGGTGAAATCATGGTCATCAAATACAGTACCGTCCTCCTTCAGACTTTGGTATCCAATGGCAAGGTCGGATGGGTCTAGTTCTGGGAGCCATGCTTTAGCCCGGCTCAACGCGGCTACGGCCCCGGCTCTTGAGGACGCCCGCCTTAAATCTTGGATCCGCTGAGGTAGTACAGCGAGGCCCTTCAACATGTCTTGCAGAAGGTGAGGACTGGTATTTGATAAAGCTACAACGGCCAAGGCACGTTGTGACCCAGTGTACAGCTGTTCCACTAGGGTGTAAACAGCCTTAAGCTTGATCAGCATGTTTTGCTTAAGATTGGTACTCCTGGTGCCTGTGTGTGCACAAGCATAGCAGTAAGCCGGAGGTAACTATTACAATAGTCATTGGAAGATTACAATGTTTGAGGTTTTGTACAGTAACTTACCGAAGATGGCTGAGACCATTTGAGATATCTGTCGTTTTAAGTTGGACAGCACGGTTGTTGCCTCTGCAAGAGATGCTTCTGCTGTCTCGGCCCGAGTCACCAGTGAAGCCTTCTCATCAGCCCAAGCTTTCTTCTCTGACTCAAAATTTTTCTTCAACTTCTCGTTTTCAGAGACACTGAATTCAAATTTCGAGTTGGCCTTCTGAGTTTCAAGTTCTTGAGTTTCCAAATGACTCTTCAGGACAGCAAGCTCCGATTCAAATTGACTTATGGTGGCCTGCATTGACACCAGGTTATGGTAAGGATCATAGTAAGGTAACATTCAAGTCCCAAGCACTTTACAAGTAAAGATACTTGGCACTTGGGGGCTAATGTATGCTGAAGAATTTTAAACCTATCATACCGGGTCAAACATATTAAGTCTCAAACACTTTACAAGTAAAGATACTTGACCCTTGGGGGCTAATGTATATTGCAAATTTAAAACTATCATGTTATAACCAGGTTAAATATATTCTCTTTGAACCGGATAAACTAACAAGTAAAGCAGATTTCTAAGTCTACAGCATATTTATTCATAAGCAATAGACTTGGGGGCTGGTATAGTATGTAAGATTCAGGTAAATAGTATAAGTTATACCTCAGATTTGTGCTGTACTTGTTTCACCATGTAAATTTCTAGGTCACGGCTATTATGCACTTGATTCAGATAGCCCGAGACTATATCACCAATGCTTAAGTGAGTATAATCAGTAATGTCCTGCTTGGCTTTTCGCATTCGGCAAGTTCTTCCTTGGCAGTACATTTGGCAAGGACGGTAGGCCGCCCTGGTTCAACAAACTAAGATCTCACAATCTCAACTTCCGGGTCATTTGTCTTGATCGGGCTAGGAGTCTCCAGGTTATCAGAACTGTTGAGAGTATATTTGGCGGGCGGATCAGAGGTTGGCACTGGAATATTAGAAGCCGGTTCAGGCGGCGGCTGATGGGTAGAGCTGTCTGGAGCGGACGTATTAATCACTGGTTCAGTTACAATCGGGTCTTGGGACGGCTTATTCTTCTTTGCCCTCTTGCTAGGTTTCACTTGCATGCTGTTAACAAAGGTAGAAGGATGAATACTAAAGCATGGGTAAAGTAAAGCTCAAGGTACATAAGGTTACATTACCCGGGAGCAGTTTTGAAAGTCGGCGTGTTTGATTGCATGGATTCGCCGGAAGAAGGAGAGGTATCCTGATAATTGGAGTCAGACGAATTGAGAGGTTGACGAATTAAGCCTGCTAAAGGTAAAATGGAACGAAAATCGGAGATAACCTCAGTCCGACGCTTCCTGGTTACGTTAGGTAAGCCGGAGGAGAGTTCCGCATCCTTGTTATTCCGGGTCTGCCTCCGGTTCTCAAGCTGTTGTTGCTTCAAAAGAAATTGAGGGTCTTGATAAGCAAGAGCATGTGAAAATCTTACTTTCCGGGTCACCCTTCGGATCTTTTGCTTTGGCAAAGGCTTTGAGTCGGAGGAGATTATAGTTACCTCTTCATCGGCTACTTGACTGTTCCCTGTATCCTCCTGAAGGGGTAGAATGTCAGATAGGTAATGACAAGGTATTTAAGAAAATTTAAAGATTACCTCTTCATCATCCGAAGAACTATCATCCAATTTGAGTAAGTCGAAGGCGCTGGGTTTCTTCTTCTTTGAGGTTCCAGTCTTGGCGGCTCTCCTTTCGGTTTTCTTGGTCGTCCTGGCTTGTTTGGCAGCCTCATGGTCATATTTGACCTTCCAAAAGTTATCATCGACCTATGGAAAAGGATAAGGAATTATGAGTACAAAAAAAAGGGTATAATGGAGCAAAGAGTATTTATTAAGATTGATAACTTACTGCAGGGGTCGGGTTCTTCTTGCAAAAGGGAAGTAAGCCGAAGGTGTTATTCGTCACAGTGCCCTCCTTCAGCAGCGACTGGGTCGTAGCATCCACCACATCATCTGGTAAGTCATTAGGACTATGGCGTAACGGGTCATCCTTTTCGCCTGTGTAAGTACACATTAAGACGGAACGGCGGCTTAATGGAAGTACTCGCGAAGTGACCCAGACTCGGACCAGATCGATGCCATTTAAACCGTTTCCCAAGAGAGCTTTGATCTTCTTGATGGTGGGATTGAGAGGCAGACGCTCAACGGCCGTCAGTTTGTCTGCTAGCGGATGGTTGAACTCAAGGCGCAGGGCGCGAAAGGCGGGTAGAGGCTTCTCATTAGCCGGAGAAGTGTTCTGACAGTAGAACCATGTTTTGTTCCAATCTTTTGGGTGACTCGGTAGCTCAGCATAAGGAAAAAGGCAGTCTCTCCGTCGCTGGATCGAGATGCCGCCAAGCTCAAGACTAGGCCCATTGGCGCGTTAATTTTGCCGATTCAAGTAAAAAAGTTCTCTGAACAAAAGCAGGCTTGGCTCCTCTCCCAGATACACTTCGCAAAAGACTTGGAAATTGCAAATATTTGACACGGAATTGGGTCCGATGTATTGAGGTCTAAGGTCAAAGAAATTCAAAACCTCCCTGAAGAATTTTGAGTCGGGAGGAGCAAATCCCCGGCTCATATGATCCGTAAAAATTATTACCTTCCCTTCTTTGGGTTGAGGCCTCTCTTCAGACAGGTCAGGGGCACGATAAGACATGACCTCCTTTTTTGGCAGGTGTCCAGATTTCATGAACTCAGCCAGTTTACTCTTGGTAACTATGGATGGGACCCAATTGCAGGTGACAGGGGCTTTGGCAGCCTTAGGAGCCATGACAACAATTGGCCTATGACAAATAAGAAGATCCAGTTCAATTTTAACCCGGAAGAAATATCTTAATTATTCAAGGTGGCGGCTTAATAAGGGGCCTAATGATATAAGGATAGTTGTGCAACAGTGTTTAAGCCGCCACATGTATCAAAAGCAGTTCAAACCTCTTAAGGTCATAAGAAGCAAGTAAGATTAACAGATCAGTGTTATCTATTTGAACCGGCTACATAGGCAGTTGAGTTTAAGTGTATTCAACAGAAGCAGTTTTTCGGGTGATACAAACAGGTCTCATAATATGCTACTGGTGTTGGAGATCAAAGATCTGTTCTGATAAGAAAATTTTCTAGACCTAAAAGCTGATGCAGACGTGTTCATAGGCTTGAATGAGGCTCTTAGGCAGAGAAAGGGATCTGATTTATATCCAAAACAAGTGTGAAAACAACTACCATGGCCATTTTATATCATTCTCAGATCAGAAGAGGCATCTAAGAAGAGAACTAACCAGGGTTTGGTTCTAATGGTGATGAACTCCGACGAACTCGAAGGTCCTAATGTGGATCTAAGAGGCAGGAAAGAGGAGACTTACGGATGCAGGGTTGCAGCGGAGGATAGTCGCGTTTCTCTGGTCAAACCAGGTTGATGCAGCCGCCAGAGTTGGTGAAGACGAGATCTGCAACGGCGGCGGCGGCAGAGCTCGAGCGACAGAGAAGCAGCAAGGGGAAGGAGACGACTGGAAGGAGGAGAATGGGAAGACCTAGGTCGCGCCTATTTATAAGAGAAGGATAACTGAGGCAGCGCGGGAAACGAGGAGATAAAATTTATTATCCAGCAGCCCTGACGCCTCGATTCTCAGGATGGTCAGTAACAGCAAAGATCCGTTGGAGGATATGACGGAGTAAAAATAAGTTTTATTGAAGATGACATCACGGTGATTTAACCCGGATCCAGATGATGACATCACGGCAGGTTAAAATTTTCACGCAAGACAAAAGACTGAAGGACAGTTCCATAAGGTATTTTAAGATTGACATGAACAAGTTCAAATCAATCTGGGGCCTAATGTTGGGGATATAACTATTTGTGTAAGCCGCCCAGGAGGGGCCGGGTTATGCAAAGAGGAACCACCAGAAAGAAGCCCAAGACCAAAGCATGAAGATGGTGGTTCATAGAGGGCTTAAGGCCCACAGGCGACTTAAGGCCCGTTGTAGTAAACCGCCACAGTAATATGACTTGTATCATAACGTAGACTTAACTAGTCACCGAGCCGGACACTGTTTATAAGCCGGCCGGGACTCTATAAGCCGCAGGGCGTCGACCCGTGTATATAAGGGGACGACCTGCTGGCGGCTTAGGGCCAGAAACAACTGATCGAGAGCCGGGCATAGCGTATCTCACTCCCTGGTCATCGAAACATCAATACCAACCCAACTAGACGTAGGCCTTACCTTCACCGTAAGGGGCCGAACTAGTATAAAACCTCTCGTGTCCCTTGTCCCGATTAACCCCTTCAAGCTTCCTAGTTGTGATGGCTCCACAACTAAGTCCTTTCACGAGGACATCTGACGTGACAATTCCACGACACCCGACGACCCCGAAGCGCACTCCTCCTCTGAAGACGAGGAGGAGGAAGAAGAAGCCTCTCCCCCTCCAACGGGGGGAGGAAAGAAAAGGAAGGCCGCCCCAACAGGGGAGGCCAGAGGGTCCAAGAAGGGGAAGACCCTTCTTTCAGACTACGCCTCCGACGCCAAAGACGGCGGAGAGGAGTGGTCATCCAGGGCCAAGCCCCTGGCAAAATCGTAAGTATCCGGTTACCAAAATAACTCACGGTATTCCTTTATTGCACAGTGCCTTCTGACGCCGAATATAATCATGCAGTTCGCCCAAGGCTCAGCTCGATGATTCATTGAGTGGCTCCCTGGACTCGTCGGATATGAACAGTCTTTCACTCCCGACGGCTTCCTCCCCCCGCCCTCCAGACGAAGCCGAGGCGGAGTCCCGAAAGGGGCTGAGGCAGGAGGAGGTGGTCCTGGAGGCGCAGAAAGGCAACCTCTTAGACTCCAGGCCTGAAGGGGATAAAACCCTGGAGGGATCTAAGTACGGCCCTAGGCCAGACACCGCACCGGAACCTTCAGTGGTTCCGAAGTCCGGCAGGTGGCCCCTTCGCAAGAAGGGCAAGCCTACGCCGCTGGCGGCCTCCGTCCAACCGGAGGCGCCATACAATTTGCTGGAGGTGCTTAACGGCGCCTCCATCAACGAGGAGCACCGCACTGTTATGAGTGCGGTGATCGAGAAGGTTCAGTCCGCCAAGAGCGGGCTGACAAAAGCCTGTGCCAGCCTTCTAACAGGCTTTGAGGTATGTATTTTAAAACATGTAAAAAATATTACCGCATAGACAGTAGCCCCTGATGCTCAGTTTGGTGTTCGGAAAGAAAAGCTGGACTAAGGATCTAAATAGATATATGCAGGAGTCTAACAGAAATATGTCAATATGGGAATGCAGGTTGCGCTGCTGACCTCTGCCGCACTGACTGCGGAGGTCGATGCATTGAAGCAGAGCCTCGAGCGGTCCGAGAACAAGCTCGGCCTTGCCAAGAAGCAGCTCGAGGACAAGGAAGGTAGGTATTGCCTTATGTAAATATATATAAAAATACCTGGTTGCAAATAATGACAAGACCAACGTGAATGTTTACAGGGGCCACAACCGAGGTGGCGACCCTGAAGGAAGCGTTGTCCAAGGCCGAAGACAATGCGGCCATGGAGCGCACCGAGCGAGAGAAACAAGAGGCACGGGTGGCGGAGGTGCGGCAAGAGCTCGATGCTCTCGTGAAGAAACACGAGAGTTTAGAGCTTGACTCAAAGACACGAGAGTTCGAGCTTGCCTCGGCACATGAAAGCGCCAAGTCTGCCAAGGCCGAAGCCCCAAAAGCCCTCCAAGAGATTGAGGCGATGAAAAAGATAGCGGCGGGTAAGGCATTCTTTATGCAAAGCAAGCATGTGAAAGTGAATTACGTGTTACTTACCCGAATCCGGAGCTCTCCAGGAGCATTCGCAGATCTGCCCCGCAGTGTGTCCGAGGCCGCCGCATTCTACCGAGTCGAAGAAGGGAGCTCGACGGAGAAGGTGTTCTGGTCCCAGTATGTTGAGGCCGGACGCCCGTTGCCCTTGAGCGACCAGCTGAAGCAGCTGGTCGAACTCCATAAGGTGGCCGAACAGGCCATGAAGGGCCTTATAGGCCGGCTGTGGCCTGGGGAGGTCCTGCCTGAGAGCTACTTCGGGCTGGTGAGGCGGCTGGTGGATGCATGTCCGCGGCTTGAAATCATCAAGCGCTCCGTATGCATCGAAGGTGCCCGTAGGGCTTTTGCCCGTGCTAAAGTGCACTGGGGCAAGCTGGATGCTGAGAAGCTGGTGACAGAAGGGCCACCGGAGGGGAAGGAGCATCGCAGGCCCGAGATGTATTATGAGGGCGTCCTGAAGGGTGCCCGTCTTGTGGCGAATGAATGTACCAGGGATGTAATTTTTGAGTAAACTCGCTTGTGTTTATCCTGTGCGCTAAAAACTTGTTCATATGCGCTAAGCAACGCTTTTTGAATTTAAAATATTACCTTCTGTGCGTCCGTTTATTAAATCTGAGAGATGCAAGTCGTCAGCTTCTACCCCCATGCCATGAGTGCTGGGGTGTTCGGGATAAACCTGAGCGCTCTTGTTCCCATTCTTGGGTCCGTCGAGGGAGGCGCTCAGCACAACGAACAAGGCAATCGGACTTATAATGCTTTATCACTCTCACTTAGCCATAGAATTCTATAATTTTAAATTTCGGCAAAGCCCCTAGTATTCGGAAGACCGAGTTCGGGGCGCTATCCATGCCTAGGCCGGACAAAGCCAGCTCCTCGCTCTAAGCGGCATAAGTCTTTAAGGACTCAAAAAACCTCGCGAACAGCAACCGGCTCCCGCCCTATCATGACGGTCAGTTTTAGCTTTCTCTACTGAGGTGTTAACCCAGGTCAACTGGGGCACAATCGCAGTAGTTCTCCCAGCGCTACCTTAGCCGATATAGCGGAACGTAAGGTACCAAAACATGGGAGCCGGGCAAACCCAACTATTGACCCAAGACATGATTCAGAGCCGATGCATATAATGCTATAAGTTCGGGGTGCCGCACTCATGGGAGTGTTCGATCTTCTCACACCGTATTTTGGGGAACTTAAGCCCCTGGTGTATTGGCCGTACCAAAGTGTACGGTTGCATAATGTCATAGCTGAACATATGTACATAAAAAAATGAATGCAATAATAGACAAGAGCTATGTATTGTTTATTAGAGGGCTACTATGAAAGTAGAACGATACAAATAGTGCGATAGGCAAGAGATGGGATTATTTGACATGTCCCCCTCCGGGGGCAAGCTGCGAGACTTTAAGTAAGACAGGTATTTATCTCGTTATAGAGACCACCTGGACGTTCGACGTGCCTTGCTATCTCCCTGGCTGTTGCATCGTGTGTTCGGTGATTGTATTGCCGGACAGGTCTTCGGAATAGTGGAGTCCTGAAAATAAAAAAAGAAAAATCACAAAAATTGGGAGCCCCTAGTGCGGTTGAGCCACATTCTGGGCATGTCATGGTTGTGCCCCTCCCCTTATGCCCACGGTATTTCCAGAGCGTAATTATGTATGTGTGGTACTAGTTTCGCAATCTCGCGAGGGCTGGGGTTGGGGCCGCACTGCTATGCTAGCTCGGAACGTGCCAAACGGTCTTGTTGTAGGCTACTCCAGGCGCGCTTGATGGTGTCCGGACGCTTAACAGCCGGACTGGAGAATTGCCTTGAGAGGCTACTTTGTACTTCCGCCGCGAGGGCCGCCGTGTTCTCCTCTGTTCGAGAGAGCGTTCGGTGTTTCCATTGACCATAATGACTCCGCAAGGGCCTGGCATCTTGAGCTTGAGATATGCGTAGTGCAGCACCGCATTGAACTTTGCAAATGTGGTTTGTCCGAGCA
Organism: Triticum aestivum; assembly: GCF_018294505.1. Classification (NCBI taxonomy): domain Eukaryota; kingdom Viridiplantae; phylum Streptophyta; class Magnoliopsida; order Poales; family Poaceae; genus Triticum; species Triticum aestivum. The sequence continues at coordinate 589,928,517 of NC_057795.1, forward strand.
GGGCGTGATAGCCACTGCGGAACGGGACTATGTCGAAGATTAACTCCTCGCTTCGGAAATTATCCGGGGATCCGAAGACCACTTCGAGTGTAACTGAGCCTGTACAGCTGGCCTCTACACCTGTTATGACGCCTTTAAAGGTCGTCTTTGTGGGTTTAATTCTTGAGGGACCTATGCCCATTTTCCGCACTGTATCCTAATAAAGCAGGTTCAGGCTCCTGCCACCGTCCATGAGGACTCTAGTGAGGTGAAATACGTCAATGATTGGGTCTAGGACCAATGCGGCGAATCCGCTGTGACGAATGCTAGTGGGGTGGTCCCTTCGATCAAAAGTGATCGGGCAGGAGGATCATGGGTTGAACTTTGGGGCGACTGGCTCCAACGCATATACGTCCCTGAGCACAAGCTTCCGTTCCCTTTTGGGGATGTGGGTTGCGTATATCATGTTCATTGTCCGCACTTGTGGGGGAAAGCCCTTCTGTCCTCTGTTGTTCGGCGGCCGGGGCTCCTCCTCGTCATCGCTATGCAGCCCCTTGTCTTTGTTTTCGGCACTTAACTTGCCTGCCTACTTGAGCACCCAACAATCCCTGTTGGTGTGATTGGCTGGTTGTTCGGGGGTGCCGTGTATCTGGCACGAGCGATCGAGTATCCGGTCTAAACTGGACGGGCCCGGAGTATTTCTTTTGAATGGCTTTTTCCGCTGACCGGGTTTAGAGCCTCTGAATCCGGCATTAACTGACGTATCCTCAGTGTTGTCGCCGTTAATGCGGCGTATGTGGTTGTTGCGACGCGACCTGCCATTGTTTTCCTTGGTATCCGAATTACCAGGGCTCTTGGTCATGTTATTGCTATGAGCTAGCCAGTTGTCTTCTCCCGCGCAAAAGTGGGTCATGAGTGTCGTGAGGGCTGCCATAGATTTCGGCTTTTCCTGTCCTAGGTGCCGGGCAAGCCATTCGTATCGGATGTTATGCTTGAAGGCTGCGAGGGCCTCTGCGTCCGGACAGTCGACTATTTGATTTTTCTTGGTTAGGAACCGTGTCCAGAATTGTCTGGCCGATTCCTCTGGCTGCTGAATTATGTGGCTTAAGTCATCGGCGTCTGGTGGTCGCACATAGGTGCCCTGGAAATTTTCAAGGAATGCGGATTCCAGGTCCTCCCAGCAACCAATTGACGATGTTGGCAAGCTGTTAAGCCAATGCCGAGCCGGTCCTTTAAGCTTGAGTGGGAGGTATTTGATAGCGTGTAGATCATCACCACGGGCCATGTGGATATGAAGGAGATAATCCTCGATCCATACCGCAGGATCTGTTGTGCCATCGTATGATTCGATGTTTATGGGTTTAAAACCCTCGAGGATTTGATGATCCATTACTTCATCTGTGAAGCATAGTGGGTGTGCGGCGCCTCTGTACTGGGCTATATCACGATGTAGCTCGGATGAGCTTTGTCTGTCGTGTTCGGCCTGGCCGTATTTGCCATATCCGGTGTAACGGTTATCGTCACGTGTCGTGGGGCGCCCATGCGATCCGTAGATCGATCTTGTTTGCCTTGCCTTGTCCTCCAATATGTCTTGCAGGTCTGGCGTGTTTCCCCGTGCCTTGGTATTTTTTGAGCGGCGCCGGGGTGCGGCTTGAATTGAGGGCCGAAAGGCCTCTCTGTCACGGCCACGGGGTGGCCGATCGGCCACATCATACGCTGGTGATGTAGGTTTAGTTACTTCCTCCTCTAGTTGGGGTAGCAGCCTGCGCTTTGGGTAGCTCTTGGAGGGGCGTTCGAGTTTGTACTCTTCGGCAGCGAGGACTTCCGTCCATCTGTCAGCTAGCAAGTCTTGGTCAGCTCTAAGCTGCTGCTATTTTCTCTTGAGGCTGCTTGCCGTGGCCATGAGTCTGCGTTTGAAACGCTCTTGTTCGACGGGGTCCTCAGGCACGACAAATTCGTCGTCGTCGAGGCTTGCTTCGTCTTCGGAGGGAGGCATGTAATTATCGTCCTCGACCTCTCTGTCTGCCGCTCTCTCATGAGGGTTGGCTTCTCCATCCTCCTGCGCTGAATCCTGCTGGAGGGGGTTGTCTTCGGCACTGTCTGGGGTGTTATTGTCTCCGGTGCCGGACTCGCTGTTTTTGCTTTGGCGGGATTTAGAGCGACGCCGCTGACGCTGGCGCTTAGGCTATTTCTTGGAGGGGTCATCCTCCGTTGTTCCATCGCCATCCCCTTCTTTTGGGGTGTCCACCATGTATATATCGTATGACGAGGTGGCTTTCCACTGCCCTATAGGTGCTGGTTCTTGGTCGTCTCCTTCATCGGCGTCCATACCGTCGATGTCTTCGGAGTCGAGGTCGAGCATGTCGGTTAAATCGTCGACAGTGGCTACGAAGTGGGTGGTGGGTGGGTTTCGAATTTCTTCGTCGTCCGCATCCCAACCTTGCTGACCATAGTCCGGCCAGGGCTCTCCTGATAAAGAGAGAGACTTTAGTGAATTCAGGATGTCGCCGAAGGGCGAGTGTTGAAAGATGTCTGTGGCGGTGAACTCCATGATCGGAGCCCAATTGAGTTCGATAGGGAGCGGTGCGGAATATTTGGAGTCCGGAAAGGAGTCCGGCACCTTGGAGTCACGAGCTCCGCGAAGGACAAGATTGGTGTTCGGCTCGATCGCCGTAGAGATTACAGCCCCCGAGGCGGCGTCTAGCCACCCGTCCTCGTCCGGCGCAGTCGGCTCCGAGCTAAGGGTCAGAGCGGACACCTGAGCGGCGCTCTGGGCACTGTCCGGCGGCAGAGCTAGATCATGCCCATCGTGATAGTGCGGCATGCTCGGCTGTGGCTCGAATCCGTCGAAGATCAAGTCTCTGAGGATGTCAGTTATGTAGTTTAAACTTCCAAATCTGACCTCATGGCCAGGGGCGTAGCTTTCGATCTGCCCCAGATGGCCAAGTGAATTGGCCCGCAATGCAAAGCCACCGAATACGAAGATCTGTCCGGGAAGAAAAGTCTCACCCTGGACCGCGTCGTGGTTGATGATCGAAGAAGCCATCGGGCCTAAAGGTGACGACACAGAGGAACTCTCAATGAAAGCACCAATGTCGGTGTCAAAACCGGCGGATCTCGGGTAGGGGATCCCGAACTGTGCGTCTAGGCGGATGGTAACAGGAGACAAGGGACACGATGTTTTTACCTAGGTTCGGGCCCTCTCGATGGAGGTAAAACCCTACTCCTGCTTGATTAATATTGATGATATGGGTAGTACAAGAGTTGATCTACCACGAGATCAGAGAGGCTAAACCCTAGAAGCTAGCCTATGGTATGATTGTTGTTCGTCCTACGGACTAAACCTCTCCGGTTTATATAGACACCAGAGAGGGCTAGGGTTACACAGAGTCGGTTACAATGGGAGAAGATCTACATATCATATCACCAAGCTTGCCTTCCACGCCAAGGGAAGTCCTATCCGGACACGGGACGAAGTCTTCAATCTTGTATCTTCATAGTCCGGGGGTCCGGCCAAAGGTCATAGTCCGGCCATCCGGACACCCCCTAATCCAGGACTCCCTTAGAAAGAAAGGGAACTTCAAGTAGAATGACAAGCAAGTTGTCACTCCCACAAAGAAGCCCAAAGTTGGACCAAAGCCTGAAACTGAGTGCTTACACTATAAAGGAAATGGTCACTGGAAATAGAAATGCCCTGAATATTTGGTGGATAAGAAGGATGGCAAAGTGAACAAGGGTATATTTGATATACAGGTTATCGATATGTGCCTTACTAGTGTTTATAGTAGCCCCTGAGTATTTGATACTTGTTCGGTTGCTAAGATTAGTAACTCAAAACAAGAGTTACATAATAAACAGAGACTAGTCGAGGGGAAGTGACGATGAGTGTTGGAAGTAGTTCCAAGATTGATATGATCATCATCACACACTCCCTATACTTTCAGGATTAGTGTTAAAACTAAATAAATGTTATTTGGCGTTTGCGTTGAGCATGAATATGATTTGATCATGTTTGTTGCAATACGGTTATTCATTTAAAGTCAGAGAATAATTGTTGTTCTGTTTACATCAATAAAAGCTTCAATGGTCATACACCCAATGAAAATAGTTTGTTGGATCTCGATCATAGTGATACACTTATTCATAATATTGATGCCAAAAGATGCAAAGTTAATAATGATAGTGCAACTTATTTGTGGCACTGCCATTTGGGTCATATCAGTGTAAAGCACATGAAGAAACTCCATAAAGATGGATTTTTGGAATTACTTGGTTATGAATCATTTGATGCTTGTGAACCGTGCCCTTTGGGCAAGATGACTAAAACTCCGTTCTCCGGAACAATGGAACGAGCTACTGACTTGTTGAAAATAATACATACTGATGTATGTATACCAATGAGTATTAAGGCTCGTGGCGGGTATCGTTATTTTTTGACCTTCACAGATGATTTCAGCAGATATGGGTATATCTACTTGATGAAACATAAGTCTGAAATAGTTGAAAGGTTCAAAGAATTTCAGAGTGAAGTGAAAAATCATCGTAACAAGAAAATAAAGTTTCTGCGATCTGATCGTGGAGATGAATATTTGAGTTACGAGTTTGGCCTTCAGTTAAAATAATGTGGAATAGTTTCACAAACTCATGCCACCTGGAACACCACAGCGTAATGGTGTGTCCGAATGTCATAACCGCACTTTATTTGATATGGTGCGATCAATGATGTCTCTTACCGATTTACCAATATCATTTTAGGGTTATGCATTAGAGATATCTACATTCACGTTAAAATAGAGCACCATCTAAATCCGTTGAGACGACACCGTATAAACAATGGTTTAGCAATAAAACTAAGTTGTCGTTTCTTAAAGTTTGGAGTTGTGATGCTTATGTGAAAAAGTTTCAACCTGATAAGCTCGAACCCAAATCGGAGAAATGCGTCTTCATAGGATACCCAAAGGAGACTGTTGGGTACACCTTCTAATCACATATCCGAAGGCAAAATATTCGTTGCTAAGAATGGATCCTTTCTAGAGAAGGAGTTTCTCTCGAAAGAAGTGAGTAGGAGAAAAGTAGAACTTGATGAGGTAATAGTACCTTCTCCCAAATTGGAAAATAGTTCATCACTGAAATCAGTTCTAGAGATGCCTACACCAATTAGTGAGGAAGCTAATGATGATGATCATGAAACTTCAAATCAAGTTACTACAGAACCTCGTAGGTCTTCCAGAGTACAGTCCGCACCAGAGTGGTACGGTAATCATATTCTGGAAGTCATGTTACTAGACCATGATAAACCTACGAACTATGAGGAAGCGATGATGAGCCCAGATTCCACAAAATGGTTTGAGGCCATGAAATCTGAGATGGGATCCATGTATGAGAACAAAGTGTGGACTTTGGTGGACTTGCCCGATGATCGGCAAGCCATAGATAAATGGATCTTCAAGAGGAAGACGGACATTGATAATAGTGTTACTATATACAAAGCTCGAAACGTTGCGAAAGGTTTTTGACAAGTTCAAGGGGTTGACTACGATGAGACCTTCTCACCCGTAGCGATGCTTAAGTCTGTCCGAATCATGTTAGCAATTGCCGCATTTTATAATTATGAAATTTGGCAAATGGATGTCAAAACTGCATTCCTGAATGGATTTCTTAAAGAAGAGTTGTATATGATGCAACCAGAAGGTTTTGTCAATCCTAAAGGTGCTTACAAAATGTGCAAGCTCCAGCGATCCATCTATGGACTGGTGCAAGCATCTCAGAGTTGGAATATATGCTTTGATGAGTTGATCAAAGCATATGGTTTTATACAGACTTTTGGAGAAGACCTGTATTTACAAGAAAGTGAGTGGGAGCTCTGTAGCATTTCTAAAACTATATGTAGATGACATATTGTTGATTGGAAATGATATAGAAATTCTGGATAGCATAAAAGGATACTTGAATAAGAGTTCTTTAAAAGAAAGACCTCAGTAAAGCTACTCACATATTGAGCATCAAGATCTATTGAGTTAGATCAAGACGCTTGATAAGATTTTCAATGAGTACATACCTTGACAAGATTTTGAAGTAGTTCAAAATGGAACAGTCAAAGAAAGAGTTCTTGCCTGTGTTGCAAAGGTGTGAAATTGAGTAAGACTCAAATCCCGACCACGGCAGAAAATAGAAAGAGAACGAAAGTCATTCCCTATGCCTCAGTCATAGGTTCTATAAAAGTATGCCATGCTATGGACCAGACATATTGTATACTCTGCCCTGGTTTGGCAAGGGAGTACAATAGTGATCTAGGAGTAAATCACTGGACATTGGTCAACATTATCCTTAGTGGAATAAGGATATGTTTCTCAATTATGGAGGTGACAAGAGGTTCGTCGTAAAGGGTTACGTCGATGCAAGTTTTGACACTGATCCAGATGAATCTAAGTCTCAGTCTGGATACATATTTAAAGTGGGAGCAATTAGCTAGAGTAGCTCCGTACAGAGCATTGTAGACACAGAATATTTTGCAAAATACATACGGCTCTGAATGTGACAGACCCGTTGACTAAGCTTCTCTCACGAGCAAAACATGATCATACCTTAGTACTCTTTGGGTGTTAATCACATAGCGATGTGAACTAATTATTGACTCTAATAAACCTTTTGGGTGTTGGTCACATGACGATGTGAACTATGGGTGTTAATCACATGCAGATGTGAATATTAGTGTTAAATCACATGGTGATGTGAACTAGATTATTGACTCTAATGCAAGTGGGAGACTGAAGGAACTATGCCCTAGAGGCAATAATAAAGTTATTATTTATTTCCTCATATCATGATAATGTTTATTATTCATGCTAGAATTGTATTAACCGGAAACATAATACATGTGTGAATACATAGACAAACATCGTGTCACTAGTATGCCTTTACTTGACTAGCTCATTGATCAAAGATGGTTGTGTTTCCTAGCCATTGACATGAGTTGTCATTTGATTAATGGGATCACATCATTAGGAGAATGATGTGATTGACTTGACCCATTCCGTTAGCTTAGCACTTGATCGTTTAGTATGTTGCTATTGCTTTCTTCATGACTTATACATGATCCTATGACTATGAGATTATGCAACTCCCGTTTACCGAAGGAACACTTTGTGTGCTACCAAACGTCACAACATAACTAGGTGATTATAAAGTAGCTCTACAGGTGTCTCCGAAGGTACATGTTGAGTTGGCATATTTCGATATTAGGATTTGTCACTCTGATTGTCGGAGAGGTATCTCTGGGCCCACTCGGTAATGCACATCACTATAAGCATTGCAAGCATTATAACTGATGAGTTAGTTGCGGGATGATGTATTACGGAACGAGTAAATAGACTTGCCGGTAATGAGATTGAGCTAGGTATTGAGATACCGACGATCGAATCTCGGGTAAGTAACATACCGATGACAAAGGGAACAACGTATGTTGTTATGCGGTTTGACCGATAAAGATCTTCGTAGAATATGTAGGAGCCAATATGAGCATCCAGGTTCCGCTATTGGTTATTGACCAAAGACGTGTCTCGGTCATGTCTACATTGTTCTCGAAACCGTAGGGTCCGCACGCTTAAAGTTCGGTGACAATTTATATTATGAGTTTATGTATTTTGATGTACCGAAGGAGTTCAGAGTCCCGGATTAGATCGGGGACATGACGAGGAGTCTCAAAATGGTCGAGACGTAAAGATCGATATATTGGACGACTATATTCGGACTTCGGAAAGGTTCCGAGTGATTCGGGTATTTTTCGGAGTACCGGAGAGTTACGGGAATTCGTATTGGGCCTTAATGGGCCATACGGAAAAGGAGAGAAATGCCTCAAAGGGTGGCCGCACCGCTCCCCATGGACTGGTCCGAATTGGACTAGGGAGGGGGGCGCCCCCTTCCTTCTTTCTCCTTTTTCCTTCCCTTCTCCTACTCCCACAAGGAAAGGAGGAGTCCTAATCCCGGTGGGAGTAGGACTCCCCCTTTGGCGCGCCCTCCTCCTAGGCCGGCCGCCTCCCCCCTTGCTCCTTTATATACGGGGGCAGGGGCACCTCTAGACACACAAGTTGATCTGTTGATCTCTCACAGCCGTGTGCGGTGCCCCCCTCCACCATATTCCACCTCGGTAATATCGTAGTGGTGCTTAGGCGAAGCCCTGCGTTGGTAGCATCATCAACACCGTCATCACGCCGTCGTGCGGAACTCTCCCGCAAAGCTCTGCTGGATCGGAGTTCGTGGGACGTCATCGAGCTGAACGTGTGCTGAACTCGGAGGTGCCGTACGTTTGGTACTTGGATCGATCGGATCGTGAGGACGTACGACTACATCAACCGCGTTGTGCTAACGCTTCCGTTTTCTGTCTACGAGGGTACGTGGACAACACTCTCCCCTCTCGTTGCTATGCATCACCATGATCTTGCGTGTGCGTAGGAATTTTTTTGAAATTACTACGTTTCCCAATAACCACGCCGTCGTGCTGATGAAACTCTCTCTCGACCTCAACTGGATCTAGAGTTCGTGGGACGTCACCGATCTGAACGTGTGCAGATCGCCGTGGTGTCGTACCTTCGGTGCTAAGATCGATCGGATCGTGAAGACGTACGACTACATCAACCACATTGTCATAACGCTTCCGCTTTCGGTATACAAGGGTACGTGGACACACTCTCCCCTCTCGTTGCTATGCATCACCTAGATAGATCTTGAGTGATCGTAGAATTTTTTTTTGAAATTACCGCGTTCCCCAACACTCCAGTATAAAAGCGGTTGGGTGGCCCACCGAGCCCGCCTGATATGAGCTAGGCAACTCGCTGCTCCACCTCCCTCGCCGCCCTAGGCCGCCAGTACCATGGGCGGGCAAGCCGCTGCTCCATGTTCGCCCTTGGTGCAGCAACTCGCCGTGCCAAGCCAGCTCATAGAGGAGTGGCCAGTTGCTCTAGGCCGGCACGGGGGGGGAGGGGGGAGCACAGTGGTTTGGGCACGGTGGCTTCACATGGATGCCATCGTGTTGTCACTCTCCTCCTGCGCCCTGTCGGCGGAGGCGTCCAGCACGTCCGCGGCCACCACCGATATGAAGGAAAAGTAGACCATGGGAGGCCGCCACTGCGTCGATGTCTTGCCCGGTTTAGCGCATACCATCGTAGGACTCCCCCTGCCTCGGCTTCACGAAAGCGGAGGAGCCACTCTTCCCCTTCGGCTGAAGCATGGCCACTTCGATGAGCGGCGCAGCCGGACATACGGAAGATATGGTGGAGGCGGAGGCCACGGAGCCCGGCATTAGACAAGTTGAAGTATGTCTGAAATTATACCTCCAGAGTCGGACGAGCTCCGCTTTTAGGTTGACGTATAACCGAAATGTAATGAATTCGTCCAGTTTATATGAAATTCGGCGTGTTTGCATGGAATTTGTCCGTTTAGTTCAAACAGTGGTTGAAATGTATCAGGGCATTGTTGGATGGTCGACTCCCGCATCCGTGTCCACGGATTGCCCCCCCCCCCCCCTATCCACGGACGGATACCGGAGCAAATTTGCGAGTCAACGCTGGAGATGCCCTTAGGGTGTCGAGTTAGGGTTCGGGTTTTGTCTAACTGAGTTATAATGTTTGACGTTGTTTGGCATAGACCCGAGAGACGACGAGGCCTCTTGTACTACGCGTCATCAAAACTCCGCAATGTTAAGCAAGTACTTCATATTATATCCGCAATTCATAGTGAATATCTCAAATTCTTGCTTGCTTTTTAGTTCATGCAGGAATTGATCTAGACTGGAGTTGAAGGATTGCAAGCCCGCGTAGCGTGGTTGGTTGTTGATTCACAAAACGATGTTCATTAAATTATTTCTAGTTCTCCTTTCTAGCAATGAGTGACTATTGCAATCTTCGAAGCTTAGACTAGCCACAGTGGGAGTAACTTCAGCAAAGCTTAGACTAGCCACAGTGGGAGTAACTTCAGCAGTAACATCAAGTCCAACTCAGCAAATTTGCTTATGTGACAATGAGTTAATGAAAAGAGAGGTAGTTACAGTAACTTAGCTAGTTACTGTAGCATCACATGTCCCAATGCAATATGAATCTATAACCTAATAAATGAAGCTTTGTATGTTACCACACTTATGTTACTACCCACTACGAAGGTAGTAACATAGTCTAGGGATATGTGTATATTATTAGTGTATGTTACTATGCATTGTGGCTAGTCTTAATTTGGGATGGAGTTTGCGGTTATCCCTTTTATTTACTGCTTGTTCAGTAGATGTTCAAGATCAGGCGGGCGGCATATAATCGAGAGAAATGGATAACCAAAATAGCTTTCGATGCGATCTTATTTATTTTTTCCAGTTGTTTTATATTTTGTTGTCTTTCATTATACTCCCTCCGCCCGGAAATATTTGTCGGAGAAATGCATAAAAATGGATATATCTAGAACTAAAATACGTCTAAATACATCCATTCCTCAGACAAGTATTTTCGGACGGAGGGAGTACTTTATTTTACACAGTACAGACATAATCGCTCATATATACGCGCATACACCCACTCCCATGAGCACACACGCACATCATACCTCTATGAGCGTCTCCGATAGACTGAGCCGGCATGTCATCTTGATTTTACGAAGTCACCATGAGCGCCTCATAGTCGACGGAAACGTATCCTTCACTAAAAGTGTATCGCCGGTAATCTTGAAATAAATGCAGGATAATACATGCAACAAGATTTGAACCATGCTGAATTGGGGATACCACTGTCATTCTAACCCATTTTTTTTTTGCGAAGGTCATTCTAACCATTCAACCACAGGTTGATACGTCTTTCCATTATACTCCTTGCTTATTTCTTAAGGGGACTTACTTTTTTTATCAGATATACGATGGCCTTTTGATGTCTTTGAAAAATACTCAGGTTCCTTCCGGCCGGCACGGGGGGCGGGCGCCAGCACCCGGTCTGCAACGTGGGTCGGCACCGGCACGGCTGCGCCGACGTTCGCCCGCCGTGCCGTGCCGCGCGCACGCGCACGCGAGGGGCGGCAGCGAGCCCGGACCTGGAAGCAACAACACCGACCGCGCGGCGCAGTGCGGGCAGCCGACCAGAGCTGGACGCACGCACGCACGCCGCGGCGGGCACGGGAGACGGCATCCGATGACCCGCCCGCCCCGCAGTGGTTGACGCTGCAGCTAGCTATCGCCGTATCAGTAGGATCTGTCTGGTTATTTCTGGATTAGATTAAGCAAAAATTGCTAAATTTACTCAACGCTGGTACGGCTGCGCGATGCACGCATGTCCCCCGGCGAGCGCGCACGCTGCTGGAGCCGGGAGCCCGGCCCCCGCTCGCGCAGCCGATCAGGCCAGACACACGCCGCGGCGGGCGGGAGACGGCATCCGATGACCCGCCCCGCACCCGCAGTGGTTGATGCCGCCGCTGTCTCAGTAGGGCCTCCTCCTGCTCACTCCGCTCCACGGTCAAGCGTGTGAGGTCACCGCTCCCCGGCCGGGGCCCATGCCAATACGCCATGCCAATCAGACACCCACCCGCCCCAGTCCACGCTCGCCGACGTCCACGTAACAACAACTCACGCAACGGGGACGCGACAGGAGGAAGAAGAAGAAGAACGAACACCACGCACGCCACATCACCCCCCACCCAACCCACCCCGCATTCCTCCCAGCTCCGATCTGATAAGCCACCATCCACTCAGAAAAGAAAATGAAAAGGAGCTCCGATAACAAAGCTAGCGCCATCTCCCTTGGCAAGCGAACAAAGCCCGCCTCAAATAATTGTGTCGAGTGGGAGTAAACTTTTCAAT